>NC_135894.1:28072462-28242462 GCF_964194155.1 Cetorhinus maximus
TAGTGACTGGGGGGTGGGGGTGTGGTACCTGGGTGTGGGGGTGTGGTGCCTGGGGGTGGGGGTGGGGGTGTGGTGCCTGGGTGTGGGGGTGTGATGCCTGGGGGCGGGGGTGGGGGTGTAGTGACTGGGGGTGGGGTTGTGGTGCCTGGGGGTGGGGGTGTAGTGACTGGGGGTGGGGTTGTGGTGCCTGGGGGTGGGGGTGTAGTAACTGGGGGTAGGGGTTGTAGTGACTGGGGGTGGGGGTGTAGGGGGTGGGGGTGGGAGTGTAGTGACTGGGGGTGGGGGTTGTAGTGACTGGAGGTAGTGGTGGGGGTGAAGAGACTGGGGGTGGGGGTGGGGGTTGTAGTGACTGGAGGTGGTGGTGGGGGTGAAGAGACTGGGGGTGGGGGTGGGGGTTGCAGTGACTGGTCCTGGGGGTTGGGGGTGCAGTGACTGGGGGTGGGGGTTGTAGTGACTGGTGGTGGGGGTGGGGGTGTTAGACTGGGAGTGGGGGTTGTAGTGACTGAGGGTGGGGGTTGTAGTGACTGGTGGTGGGGGTTGTAGTGACTGGGGGTGGGGGGTTGTAGTGACTGGGGGTGGGGGTTGTAGTGACTGGGGGTGGGGGTGGGGGGTTGTAGTGACTGGGGGTGGGGGTGGGGGTTGTAGTGACTGGGGGTGGGGGTGGGGTTGTAGTGACTGGTGGTGGGGGGGTGGGGGTGTAGTGACTGGTGGTGAGGGTGTAGTGACTGGGGGTGGGGGTGGGGTTGTAGTGACTGGTGGTGGGGGTGGGGGTTGTAGTGACTGGTGGTGGGGTTGTAGTGACTGGGGGTGGGGGTTGTAGTGACTGGGGGTGGGGTGGGGGTTGTAGTGACTGGGGGTGGGGGTGGGGGTTGTAGTGACTGGGGTGGGGGTGGGGGTTGTAGTGACTGGTGGTGGGGGTGGGGGTGTAGTGACTGGTGGTGAGGGTGTAGTGACTGGGGGTGGGTTTGAGGGTGTAGTGACTGGGGGTGAGGGGTGACGTGACTGGGGTTGTGGGGTGAGTGTGTAGTGACTGGGGGGCGAGGTGTGGGGGTGTAGTGACTGGGGGTGGGTGTGTAGTGACTGGGGGTAAGGGGTGGGGTTGTAGTGACTGGTGGTGGGGATGGGGGTGTGTAGTGACTGGTGGTGAGGGTGTAGTGACTGGGGGTGGGTTTGAGGGTGTAGTGACTGGGGGTGAGGGGTGACTGACTGGGGTTGTGGGGTGAGTGTGTAGTGACTGGGGGCGAGGTGTGGGGGTGTAGTGACTGGGGGTGGGTGTGTAGTGACTAGGGGTAAGGGGTGGGGTTGTAGTGACTGGGGGTAAGGGGTGGGGGTGTAGTGACAGGGGGTGGGGGTGTAGTGACTGGGGGTGAGGGGTGTAGTGGGCGGGGGTGTAGTGACTGGGGGTGAGGGTGGGTGGGGGTGTAGTGACTGGGGGTAAGGGGTGGGCGTGTAGTGACTGGGGGTAAGGGGTGGGGTGTAGTGACTGGGGTAAGGGGTGGGGGTGTAGTGACTGGGGGTAAGGGGTGGGGGTGTAGTGACTGGGGCTAAGGGGTGGGGTGTAGTGACTGGGGGTGGGGGCGTAGTGGGTGGGGGTGTAGTGACTGGGGGTGGGGGTGTAGTGACTGGGGGTAAAGGGTGGGGGTGTAGTGACTGGGGGTGGGAGTGTAGTGGGTGGGGGTGGGGGTGTAGTGGGTGGGGGTGTAGTGACTTGGGTTGTTTCACCACCTTGTGCCCTCTCTGGATTAATACCCAAAGTCTTTCCCTCCAAGAATTGTCAGCGTTGATCGATTCTCATCTTTCTTTTTCCGCAGATAAACATGAAACCAAATTGAAAGGGGTGATATATTTTCAGGCTATCGAGGAAGTTTATTATGACCACTTGAAGAGTGCGCACAAGGTATTGGGCCCTTTCTGCGTTTTAACACAATGCCACCCTGTACATTAACCATCTATGGCCAGTTAGAAAGTCAGATGTGACTAACCAAAATAAAACCAACACAGTCCCCACAATTTACAAATCCCATGTTTAAGTAGATTGTCACTTATCTTGGCGAAAAGTAGTGTTCATTAATCTCCATGGCAGAGGTGCACCTTAAGTTGTCTGTTTATATCAGTTGAAGTGGCTCTGTGTACTCACTCGTTCACACCTTGATTTGTAAACATAATTAAATAACACTTGGGTCATGTTCAGTTCTCTTCTGTGTCTTTAAGGTTTTTTAACATCTTCTAGATGGGAGGGAGTTACAGTTTGCACCGAGCACTGACTACAGTGTCAATAAAACAACAGGTCAGAGTGGAGCTGGAAAGAGCTGGCCATGTTGGCTGCTCCACTGAAGGAACATTGCTGTGATCTGGTAGAGTCCTACCATCAGGCTGCCACTGTTATACCAGCCATCGAGTATAACAGGCAAATCAAACCAATGTGTCTGCTAAGAAGGGTGGGGACTGTAATAGACATGGGCATTGTGCATGTGATTACGAAGTTCAGATTCATGTCTAAATGTTACACTCAGTGCGTTTATTGTGAAAATGGGAAGAGGAAGAGCAGCGTGTACAAGTGTTATTTGATTGTTGTGGCTTCTTTACTTCCTTGGTCACTGAGTGACAGCAGCTGTCTGTTCACTAGACACACCGGTGAATGGATTTATCAGCTTTGTGTGCGAGGTGCTTTTCACAAAATGGGGCGAAAACAGACACGCAGTAACCTCCCCGAGGGCCAGTCTAGTTTTCTCGGGGAGAACAAGGAGTTAATCTGATGTCTTTTTGGACTCAAAGTGAGCGGCTTTCTCTTTGAGCCCTTCTCATGATATTCAGTCAGGATGAAACATGGGAGTGACTGACTGCGGAGCAGGATGTGGGTAACAGTCTGTTCCCTGTTCCCCAGTTCCTGTCTATCCGGGAGTGGGGGTCACAGTCCTTTCCCCGTTCTCTGAGTTCTTGTCTATCCGGGAGTGGGGGTCACAGTCCTTTCCCTGTTTCCCCAGTTCCTGTCTCTCCGGGAGTGCGGGTCACAGTCCTTTCCCTGTTCTCTGAGTTCCTGTCTATCCGGGAGTGTGGGTCACAGTCCTTTCCCTGTTCCCCAGTTCCTGTCTATCCGGGAGTGTGGGTCACAGTCCTTTCCCTGATCCCCAGGTCCTGTCTATCCGGGAGTGGGGGTCACAGTCCTTTCCCCGTTCTCTGAGTTCTTGTCTATCCGGGATTGGGGGTCACAGTCCTTTCCCTGTTCCCCCAGTTCCTGTCTATCCGGGAGTGGGGGTCACAGTCCATTCCCTGTTCCCCCAGTTCCTGTCTATCCGGGAGTGCGGGTCACAGTCCTTTCCCTGTTCTCTGAGTTCCTGTCTATCCGGGAGTGTGGGTCACAGTCCTTTCCCTGTTCTCTGAGTTCTTGTCTATCCGGGAGTGGGGGTCACAGTCCTTTCCCTGTTTCCCCAGTTCCTGTCTCTCCGGGAGTGCGGGTCACAGTCCTTTCCCTGTCCCCCTAGTTCCTGTCTATCCGGATGTGCGGGTCATAGTCCTTTCCCTGTTCTCCCAGTTCCTGTCTATCCGGGAGTGGGGGTCACAGTCCTTTCCCCGTTCTCTGAGTTCTTGTCTATCCGGGAGTGGGGGTCACAGTCCTTTCCCTGTTTCCCCAGTTCCTGTCTCTCCGGGAGTGCGGGTCACAGTCCTTTCCCTGTTCTCTGAGTTCCTGTCTATCCGGGAGTGTGGGTCACAGTCCTTTCCCTGTTCCCCAGTTCCTGTCTATCCGGGAGTGGGGGTCACAGTCCTTTCCCTGTTCTCCCAGTTCCTGTCTATCCGGGAGTGGGGGTCACAGTCCTTTCCCTGTTCCCCCAGTTCCTGTCTATCCGGGAGTGGGGGTCACAGTCCATTCCCTGTTCCCCCAGTTCCTGTCTATCCGGGAGTGCGGGTCACAGTCCTTTCCCTGTCCCCCCAGTTCCTGTCTATCCGGATGTGCGGGTCATAGTCCTTTCCCTGTTCTCCCAGTTCCTGTCTATCCGGGAGTGGGGGTCACAGTCCTTTCCCTGTTCTCCCAGTTCCTGTCTCTCCAGGATTGGGGGTCACAGTCCTTTCCCTGTACCCCCAGTTCCTGTCTATCCGGGAGTGGGGGTCACAGTCCTTTCCCTGTACCCCAGTTCCTGTCTATCCGGGAGTGGGGGTCACAGTCCTTTCCCTGTTCTCCCAGTTCCTGTCTATCCGGGAGTGCAGGTCACAGTCCTTTCCCTGTTCCCCCAGTTCCTGTCTATCCGGGAGTGGGGGTCACAGTCCTTTCCCTGTTCCCCCAGTCCCTGTCTATCCGGGAGTGCGGGTCACAGTCCTTTCCCCGTTGCCCCAGTTCCTGTCTATCCGGGAGTGGGGGTCACAGTCCTTTCCCTGTTCTCTGAGTTCCTGTCTATCCGGGATTGGGGGTCACAGTCCTTTCCCTGTTCCCCCAGTTCCTGTCTATCCGGGAGTGGGGGTCACAGTCCATTCCCTGTTCCCCCAGTTCCTGTCTATCCGGGAGTGCGGGTCACAGTCCTTTCCCTGTCCCCCCAGTTCCTGTCTATCCGGATGTGCGGGTCATAGTCCTTTCCCTGTTCTCCCAGTTCCAGTCTATCCGAGAGTGGGGGTCACAGTCCTTTCCCTGTTTCCCCAGTTCCTGTCTATCCGGGAGTGGGGGTCATAGTCCTTTCCCTGTTTCCCCAGTCCCTGTCTATCCGGGAGTGGGGGGTCACAGTCCTTTCCCTGTTCCCCCAGTTCCTGTCTATCCGGGAGTGGGGGTCACAGTCCTTTCCCTGTTCCCCCAGTTCCTGTCTATCTGGGAGTGGGGGTCACAGTCCTTTCCCTGTTCCCCCAGTTCCTGTCTATCCGGGAGTGGGGGTCACAGTCCTTTCCCTGTTCCCCAGTTCCTGTCTATCCGGGAGTGCGGGTCACAGTCCTTTCCCTGTCCCCCCAGTTCCTGTCTCTCCGGGAGCGTGGGTCACAGTCCTTTCCCTGTTCCCCGGTTCTTGTCTATCTGGTTGGAGTATAAGCTCCCACACTTTAAGCCAGCAGCTCTTTAGTAACATTGGTTGAAAGTTCTTAATTTAAGTCACTGTCAGAAAACAAAACAGCCAGATAATAGCAAGAGCAGGGTCAGTTAGCTGCAGGGTTTAAGAATGTGTTGAATTGCAGGATGAAGGTCAAAGTAACAGGCTGCCATGTCGAGGAAGAGGAGAACGAAATTCCTTTGGGGTTTTAGCTCAATATAGATCTGTGTAATGTAGAAACAGTGCAGGATGATAGTCCTGTTATCATCGTGCTTTGAGATTTGTGCTGTGTTTTTTTCAGAGTCCCAACCCATTACTCACCTTCAGTGTAAAGACACGGGACCGAATCTTCTACATGGTTGCACCATCAGCTGAGACCATGAGAATCTGGATGGATGTCATTGTTACAGGAGCTGAAGGTTATACTCAGTTCATGGTTTAAGTGACTTCATATCATTGTAACCTCATTGTGCATGCGAAGTTTTATATATATGTGTGTATGAAATGAGACTCTACAAACCACTGTCATGGCTTTATCTATGTTATCTTGAAGGTTGTGACAATCATACAGTTTTAATTATTAAAGTAGCAAATTATTTTAGACAATTGGAGCAAGTTTCTGCCTATCGTTGCTCTGGTGTGAGCATGTCACCTAGAATGAATGCCCAGATGTGAGGGGCCTTCACTGGGGCATTAAAGATAGAAAGTATACTTCAAAGTGAACTGACAGAATTAAAAGGGCATCCTTGTCTATTTTTGATACAGTATTAAATGGTTAGCTGGTCTACATTATATATAATAAGATCTCACATATATTTCAATTAATAATCTGCTTTTGTGACGCGGATTTCCTCTGGGGTCCCCGATTGGACACCAGGCCCCCTGGGTAAACAGGGTTCCTGCCAAAGTTACAGAGGCCCATGGGAGAAATGGCAGTGCCTAAAACTATTGAGGATCTCTGTCAGCGCTGGATTGTGTGATGTTGGGTTTTTGCCCACTCAGTAAGCACACACTTTGTTTCCCCAAATAACTATTATGTTTCAAAGTAATCAGCCAGTTTTCACGATGGTCTTTTTACTGTTCAGGATAAATGGACAGATGATGGAAATAATCTTATAAAATCTCTGTCAGCGCTGATGTGGGACCCTCTGGCAGGTGCTGACGTTTCTCATGGTCTCTGTGTTCTCAGAAAATTGGTGCTAATACATTGAGATTAATTCCCCCAAATAAGGCAAGTGTTTCAGTGGAAGTGGCTGCTTCAAGCACTGAGCAAGAGGTCAACTAGGCAGCAGAGATCTCTGATGCTTGGTAAATTCAGGATATTTAAATAGGTTACAATGGGCGGAAAGCAATCAAGCTGGCGAGCCTGACGGTGTGGAATCTCACTTTTCGTCGTCTCAGTCAATTCTTCTAAAATGGCCAAAGTTTTGTGACGAGAACGCCAAGTGTGTCACTGAGATTTTATTATTAAGCTAAACAACAAACCCCATTATATCATAATCAGCTTACTGCGGCTTCTGGTGTTGGGTTAGTCAGTTTATCAGCTGCCCCGTGTACATGCATCTATGTTCAATATTTATTCAGTATTATTTTAAAAGTATATCTAAGGATTACAAATATCTAAGGAATTTTATATGTTACACAGTTTGGATTATTTTCCTATTTAAAATGTATTTGATATAAGATTTCATCTTGCAAGGAACCTCTAAGTTTGAATAAAAAATGACTATCTCTTTCTCTATTGCATTTATCATTTTATTTAGCTAAAGATCGAAGTGTGTTGTAAAACATGTTGCTTTAAGTCTTAGTTTACTGGTTTGTTTAATTTTCATTCTCAGAATGTGGGCTTCACTGGCAAAGTCTGTCATTTCAGTTCCCATTCCTAGTTTCTTTGAGAATGTGGTGGTGAGCTGTTTTCTCTTAAAATCGCTGCGGTCTGTGGTGTAGGTACACCCTCAGTGCTGTTAGGGAGGGAGTTCCAGGATTTTTACTGAGGCAATGAAGGAACGGTGATATATGTCCAACTGAGGAAAGGGTGTCACTTGGAAGGGGAACTTGAAGTTAATGGTGTTCCCACACACCTGCTACCTTTAACCTTGCCGGTGTTGGGGGTCATAGGGAGAGAGGTGCTGTTCAAGTAACCATACTGGGCTTCCTGAGTGCATTCTGCACATACTGCAGCCGTGGTCAGTTGGTGGAGAGGGTGGACATTGAACCCAGTGCTGTTAAATCCAAGTATCTAAATCGAGTGAAGTTCTTTGCATAACCAGTACATTGCTGCACCAGACTAGGCCTGAGTTGGTCACAACTTACAATGTAGGCCAATCAGCCCCTTGAACCAGTTACACCATTCAATTAGATAATTGCTCTGTATCTTAACTCCATTTACTCCACCTTTGTGCCATCGCCCTAGATACTCTTACCTCACCAATCAGTCTCAGACTTAGAATTTTCAATTGACTCCCCCGACATTTAGACCTTTTTTAGGGGAGAGTGTCAGATTCCCATTACCCATCGAAGAAGTGCTTTCCCCTCAACAATCCAGCTCTTATTTTATTGTGCCCGCTTGTCCTGGACTCCCTCCACCCTCAACCAGAGGAAATAGTTTCTCTCTATCTCCCAACAATTCCTTATGTCATTTTAAACCAAGTTTCCATAAAGTATACACTATATAGGAAAGTACACTATATATATATATATATATATATATATATGTGGGGCATTTTATAAACACTGTGGGGTGAATTTGCTTGGTCTTTCTCTCAATTGGTTACTGTAACTTCAACAGAGGTTGGACAGAAATTCCAATTTTGCACATGACCTAAAAGTTGAACTTCTGCTGAAGTTCCAGTTCTCAGCAGGAGAAGCCCCGAGGAAATTCATGCTCTCCGTATATGGTGAGGTGTACACATTTATTATAGTTATGGCTTTGTGCTCATTCCTAGTTATATTTTTTCATCTGTCTTCATATCAGTAATATTTATTATTTCATAGTTCAGAGAGTAGCTTTGTAGAGAGAGTCTGGAAATCTGAAACTGTTGCTTTCTTAGCAGAGTGACTGGTTGTGTTCCACTTGCCCTCTTATACCTGTCAAGGGGTTTTGCTGTCATTTGCTGCTTTATACAGTTCTTCTGCAAGCTCTTCCAGTTTCTCCTTGAATTCTAAATTCTCGTATAATCCTTTGGGAATATTCATCATTCCATAAAGTAGGCTGCAGAGGCAGCCTGCAATCGATCCGGTGGCTCCACTCTCACAATAAGATTTTGGGTTACGATTGTGACATACGCTACAAGCCAAGTAACTCCCTGATCACATGTGACACTCTAAACCTCCGCCTAACCCATCAAAAACTGTAGACATCTCCCTAGATCTGCAAGTAGATCTCGTGGTCATTGAAATAGAAGACATTCTGCACATAGACTGGCCAAAATGCATAAAGTCAAAGTGCCAAGCCCTGCAGCAGGAAACGTCCAGATCCTGTACTGCAGCAACAATGGAAGATGGTGACAGGCAAATGACCAGAGTCCTTCCAGGACATTTGGAGGCTGTAAGATCATTTTGGCCCTATGGAGATGAACTTGGAATATCTCATGGAGTCACCTTTAAGCGAAAGCAAGTCGCCATCCCAGTGTCCATGTGACCTGATACCCTCCAGCAGTTGCACCAGGTGCACATGGGAATTGATTGAATCAGAGGATTGGCCAGAAGGATGATTGGCTAGGAATCCACCAAGACACCAAGAAGGCTGTGAGGGAATGCGAAGCATGTCAAACCTAGAAAACAGAAAGAACTACTGATTTCCCCAAGGTACACACATATCCATGGACCAGACTTGCAATTGACCTCTTCAGTATCATTGGAGATGATTCCTTGATTGTAACCCGATTACTTTTCCAAATTTTCCATTATCTATCAAATACACAATGTATTAAGTGCAACCATTTGCAGACACAATAAGTTCAAATTTCTGTCTATTTGGGGCACCACACAAGGTTGTTTCCGACAACGGACCCCAATACACTGGACAATCCTTTAAGGCAATGTGTGAGAAGTGGGGTGTCAACCATACTACTTCATCACCGCATTACCCCAGATCCAATGGGATGGCAGAACATATGGTTTGAGCTGTAAACTCCCAAATCATGAAGTCCCACCAAACAAAACATGATCTACACATTAGTGTGACACCACTCACTGTGACCGTTCCCTCACCTTGTGGAATTATTATTTGGCAGACAAGTGTGGACAAACCTCCCCGGTTATCGCTCATCACATACCCCTGGGAGTATTGAGGCATTGCTCAAGAAACAGGGGAAGATGCAAGATGTCCATGACCAGCATGCAGGTAATGAAGTACCCAACCTGAACATCGTACAGAAAGTTTGAGTACAACACCCATCTGATGGCACCTGGAATCCAGCGGAAATCATCAGCATGTGCCCAGAACCAAGATTGTGTAAAGTACAAACACCAAATGGCATGACAGTGCGATGAAACAGATGCCAAATCAGAACAATCCACAACCAGAAACACTGAATTGCAAACACGTTCTAAGACACAACACAAGCAAAGCACCCCCTCACCAGCATTCTGAAAACGTATAGCAGCCTCTAGCAAAGATTACCATAATTAAACTGGAAGGATAAATAAACAGCTGATATGTTTCAGAGACCTGTTAATTCATTGCTCTGTGTTAAAGTACATTCAGACACAATGTTATTTTCTTTTGTTTTCATGTAAATAGTTTGATTCTTTAAGGGTGAACTTTTAGTTAGAAATAAAAGGGGGATGTTGTAATATGATGACATGCACCTTTAAGAGGCCGTATCTTAAACTGTTGTCAATCATTAAATACTTTGATAGGATGTGATGCATAAGTCCTAGGACTTGTAGGCAGTCTGTAAGCAGCAGTGATCGAGGTCAGAATGTGCCTCACAGCTTTAGTGAATATTATCTTCAACTAAGAACCCACATTCTTCTTTTAGACATCGGTGAAACAACAATGTAACAGTGGCAGAGTAGATAAGGCATTAGCTAAGGGGCAGAAAGCAGCTGGGAATGGTTGTTTTTTAGACTGGAGGGGATGTACAGTGTTGTCCCCCAAGCGTTAGTACTCAGACCACTGCTCTTTCTGATATATATTCATGACCTAGAGTTGGGCACACAGGACATAATTTCAAAGTAGTGAAGAGAATAGCACCAGACTGCAGGAGGATTTAGGCAGTCTGATGATATGGGCACACATGACACATTAACTTAAATGCTGACAAGCATGAAGTGATGCATTTTGGAAGGAAGACTGAGGAGAAGCAATATAAACTAAATGGAACAATGTTAAAATGGGTGCAGGAACAAAGAGACTTGGGGTTTTACCAACTGTGTACTGTAGACATACAGAAGCTGACAGTATCACTGCGTCTCCCCCACTCTCTCTCTCTCTCTCCCTTTCCCGCACTCTGTCTCTCTCAACCTGTATCCCGACTTCTCTCTCAGTTCTTCTTGATTGAATAACAGCTGAAATATTTCAGTCTCACTGTTTAAAATAACAACAACTCACATTGCTGTGGCTTTTTTTATATATTAAAGATTCAAATAGGGACTTGGAAAGCCTCAGGGAAGTTTAGTTTCTCATCCTGAAAAGCAATAAAAATCATCTTGGGAATTGGATCAAACTGTTCCTGTTCAGATATTGCTGCAATGTGGGACTGTGGGCTATCTCTGTCGAGATACGAGGTAGGATTGTTGAATGGAGATGCTGCGGTTGTGGTTGATTGAATAGGGTGGGAATTAGATTATGTTCCTTGCAAATACTCAGGATTGAAGCTGTTTACCGTAAATGCCCAGAGAGAATGAAATGTTTAACCAATGTCTGATTAATTTCAAAGTCTTCAGACACATGAAAGAACAAGAGAAAGGAACAATATACAAAACTTGAGATAGTCAGACACAGCAGAAGGTGTGAGGTCCCATTCATTTTCTGAATCTATTTTAATCTAAAGTCTGATCGAAAAAGCTGGAGTTTACATCCCACACTGGGCTGTAGTGAATTTGAATTGTTTTCTAAAAATAGAATTCTGGAATAAAAATTCCTCCAAGATGGAATAATTCACTCCCATCTGCTACTGTACAGCCTGTACACACAATCGTCCTCCCTCACTCCTCCAGCTTTGCCCATCTGGGTGGCTGGGACTGCATTCACCTGGTTCTATTCTTATCTAGCTAACTGTAATGAGAGAGTCACCTGCATCATCTTCCCGTCATGTACTGTTATCCTATTGTCCCCACAACGATCTCTCCTTGGCTCCCTCCTATTTCTCATCTAAATGCTGTCCCACGGAGTAAGATATCATGTGAAAACATAGCATTAGTTTTTACATGTACACTGATGACAGCCAGATCTACCCCACCACCACCTCCCTTAACCTCTCCATTGTCAATAGTCAGTCTGCTTCTCCGTTATCCAGTACTGGATGAGCAGAACTTTCCTCCAATATTGGGAAGAGTAAAGCCATTGTTTTCCGTCCCTACTCCAAACTCCGTTCCGTAGCCACCGACTCCATCCTTCTCCCAGTCTAAGGCTGATCCAGACTGTTCACAACCTCAGTGTCATTGCCTCAGCTCCTCTATTGTTGAAACTCTCATCGCTGCCTTTGTTACCTCTAGACCTTTCATGATTTTAAATATCTCTATCAAATCTCCCTTTAGCCTTCTCTGCTCTAAGGAGAACCAGCCTGGTTTCTCCAGGCTACCTGACAAATGGTAATAGCCTCATCCCTTAAACCTAGTAAATCTCCTCTGTACATCCACCAAAGCCTTCATGTTCAGCCAAGATTGTGCTGTCCAGAATTTGATACATTATTCCAAACTAGTATGTTATAAAGGTTAGCATAGTTATCTGGCTTTCGTACTCCATGTCTCCATTTATAGCTTTGCCTCTATGTCTCTACTTATAAAGCCCAGGATTTCACATGCTTTATTAGCCAGTCAGCAAAGAGGGAAATTTTACCCGAAACATTGGCTGGTTCTCTTAGACATGAATCGATGATTCATTACAAGGCTGGCAGGATGCTTTGGGGGACTGCAGCCCAGACAGAAATGCTGCAGTCATTTTTTTTTTAAAACAATAATACATTGGCCCAATGGCCAGGAAGGAGGATTTTTGCATCAGCTGTGAATCAGTGGATACGATGTTCAAATCCATCTCCACACTGTCTCAATGACTGTAGAGCAAGCTTTGGCTCTCATTTCTGTGCAGACACCCAGCAAGCTATTCAGCTGTAGGAACCCTCTCATTTCTATCTTTCTCTTTCTGTCTCTCCCACTCTCACTGTCTTTCCCACACTCACTCTCTCTCCTTTTGCCTCTTTCAAGACTCTTTGTCCTTCTGTCCTTCCCTGTCATAAGAACATAAGTAGTAGGAACAGGAAGAGCCATATGGCCCCTCAAGCCTGTCCCGCCATTATCTAGTGAACCTTTGTTCCACCACCACCACCACCTCAAAAGTAAATACATCGATCCTTAGGTATGAGACCAAAACTGTACATGGAACTCCAGGTCTGGTCCTACCAAAGCCCTGTATAAATGCAGCAAGACTTCCTTACTCTATACTTTTTGCTCTCCTAATTGTTGGCTGCATCTACGTGTTAACTTTCTCTGATTTGTGTACAAGGACATCCAAATCACTCTAACACTTACATTTAGTGATTTCTCGCCATTCAAAAAAGTATTCTCTTTTTCTTGTCGTTCTATCAAACTGAATATTCCCAAATTTTTCACATTATATTCCATCTATCAGTTTCTTATCTGTCCTTATTGCTTTGTAGCCTCTGTGTCCTCCTCACAGTTTACTTTCACACCTAGCTTTGTATTATCATCAAACTCAGATACGTTACACTCTGACATGGAGTATATTCAAGGCTGAGAGCGATAGATTTTTGGGCACTGAGGGGATTGAGGCATATTGGGATAGGATGGAAAGTGGAGTTCATGACAAAGGACAGCCATGAGCTTACTGGATGGTGGAGCAGGCTGCATTAGTTGAATGACCTACTCCTGCTCCTATTATTTATGTAGCTCAGTGTCAAATTTTATTTGAAGCCACTCTTGTGAAGCACCTTTAGTACATTTTCCTATATTAAAGACAAGCTGTTGTTATCATTTTTATTGCTGATCAGACTGGACCAGGCCTACAAGTGACTAATCTCCATGGAAACAGAGTTTGCAAGCCAGCGACCAAGAGACTCCAGTCAATTTACACCACACAGAACAAAGTGGGGCAAATACAGATTAAGGCTGAGGGTCAATCACACTAAACTCTAGCACTGTTTAATAATCTGTAACTATCATTTTGTTATAGAAAGAAGAAAAGCAAGACCGTTCACTGAATGGTCAACTTATCCCTGCACTAAATGGTCCTGGAAAAGAGGACCATTCAGATAATTGTGTAAGCAACCCAACTTTATCTGTGTACGTAGGAGCAGGTATTAACCTCTCAAACTTGGTAATTGCTGATTTCTATTTTAATTCCATCTACTTACCGAGTTATCCCTCAAATGGAACTCCTTGTGGTAGCAAGTTCCACATTGAAAATCCCATTCTGGGGGGAAAGATGTCTCCTGAACTCCCCATTAGATTTATTACTGACTATTTTATATTTATGCCCCTTAGTTTCAGTCTCCTTTACACGTGGAAACTCCTCCACATCTATCCTTTCATAATCCTGTGAATTAATGAAGGCTTTTCTTTAGATTGATATGCCTTTGTGTGTAATCACTCTATAGTCTACTTAATCTATCTATAGCACATCATGCTTGAAGCATGGAAATCAGTAATTATTCTGCTCCATCTTTGTTTTAGTGATGATTAAGAAAGATAATTAATCTAAGTCCTGATAAACAGTCACTGCCTCAGATCAATTTTCCAAATTACTGAGCTGGATTTTCCAGTGGGCTTTGAGATGCTGACGTCGGGCTGACATGGGGGTTCTGTGCCCGCACATGTCATTGCGCTCACCAGTGCAACCTTCCAGGAGATGACCTCCTTATTGCCTGCCACTGCCCTCACCATCCTATTAAGGAGAGTGGGTCTGAAGCCTTGGGGTCCCACCCAATCAGAGCTCACAGCAATGTCAGGTCGGCAGCCCTGCCAGGAGAGGTGGGTCCAGCAGAGGCTGGTAGGCATATACGAGGAGGCCTCAGGAGGCTCCCTCAGCTGCCTGCATGGCGGTGGTCAATTCGAGTCTGAAACTGGTCGGGATGTGGGATTGGTGGGGAAACCCCTCCACAGGACTAGTAATGGAGGTGCCTCCTCACACAGTGAGGACTGTGCCAATGTTGCTAAAATACCACTGCCAGTGTAAAATGGCCCCTACATGCGGTCTTAATTGGACTATGGCTGCCTGCCTCCATGAAGCCGGTTCCCAGTCTGTCCCTGTTAAAGGCCCCCGAAGGCAGGAATGCATCAGGGACCCCTCCCCCCAATTTCCTGGCCCCCAACACCTCCAAAACCACCTCCATGGGGCTGGGAAGTCCAGCCCAATGTGTCACTCTTCATCTAGCAGTATTGTTAATTCTATAAGGAACCCACTTGGGATTCACGTGCTTGCATTTCACATGATGATGTTCATCTTTTCCAGCCTTACTTACTTCCTTTGTAGAGGACACACAGAAACATAAGAACAGCAGAAGGCCATTCAACCCCTCCAGCCTGTTCTGTCATTGTGAGATCATGACTGACCCAATTAGATGGATAGATTCTGTACATTATAATTAAAAACAAGTTTCACACAATATTCTGCTAACAATTAATGATGGCTCCCCTTGATCTAAAAAAGCCAAATTAAAATCCTGCTCTACTCTTGAGTAACAGAGGGACTATTTCATCAACTGTATAACAGAGTAATGGTTTATGTATTAATTTCATGCTATCAGAATGTCATGGCTTTGTTTGATTTAGAGAAAAGCTAATGACTAACTGAAATTTATTGATCTCTGCCGACGAGTCACTTCATTCAGAGGGAATAGGTCACATGGGAGATTGCAAAGACCACATTCACCAACTGCTCATCTGGACTGTTTCTGTTATTAGGACAATGAAATAGGAGAGACAGTTACATTGTGAAGATAGTTATATGATATCATGAAGTTCTGCATCGCAACATCTTTAGTTCTGAACATTCGCATGTAAAACTTTCCACTTCAATGGAATTCAACATCAGAGTTCTCAGTCTGCATATAGTTGGTCATATTGTTGAATTCTAAATGCTGTCGTCAATCTTCATCATCAGTGGTTTTGCAATACATATTTCTTGAAATATAAAAGGATATATAAATTAGTTATCAAAACATACTGGCCCTTTAGATCCCCCGAGGATCTGTATAGACCCTCCTATTTCTCATCTGCACGATGCCCCTCAGCAACACCATCTGAAGACACGGTGTTAGTTTTCACATGTACGCTGACGACACCCAGCTCTACCTCACCACCACCTCTCGACTCCTCCACTGTTGCTAAATTATCAGATGGCTTATCCAACATCCGGTACAGGATGAGCAGAAAATTCCTCCAATTAAATTTTGGGAAGCCTGAAGCCATTATTTTCAATCCCTGCTCCAACTCCATTCCCCAGCTACTGACTCCATCCTTCTCCCACGCAACAATCTGAGACTAAACCATCAAGTATCATTCTTGACCCCAAGATGAGCTTCCGGCCTATGGACAGAAGTTAATGCCCTCCCCAGTGATGACCCTGCCACCTTCTGCCTCCACCCCAATTAAGTACGGGATTGGAAGGCTCATGGATGGCTTTACCAATTGAGGCCTTTAATGCCCACTTAAGTGCCTCACCCTGCTGATGTTGGTATTCACCCAATGGGGGGGGGTGGGAGGGGCTCGCCATGCAAAGAACATGACAAGTAAACCCTGTCGGGATTGCTTGCGGACTCCTAGTTAATTCCCTCATTCAAAGGCACTCAGTGCCTGATCAAGGGACCC
Organism: Cetorhinus maximus; assembly: GCF_964194155.1. Taxonomy (NCBI): domain Eukaryota; kingdom Metazoa; phylum Chordata; class Chondrichthyes; order Lamniformes; family Cetorhinidae; genus Cetorhinus; species Cetorhinus maximus. Next base: position 28,088,458 of record NC_135894.1, read on the forward strand.
GGCCATGGGGAGCGGGGATTGCGGCAAGGGGGGAGGTGGTGGGGGACTGATAGGCAGACCCCTGTCCTTACTGTCAATACCTTCTCCCCCATGACCCCCTCCCTGCGACCCCTTTCCTGCCATCACCCACCTATGGCCCGGGATCTAGCAACGATACTCGGCCTCAGGTGGGTGTAGTTCCATCAGCAGCCACCATCTCCCCAGTGGCGCTAACATTCAGTTGGGCTTCCAGCCTCTGATTGGCTGATAGCTCAAGGGCCAGAAGTCCCCCAGGGCCCTTGATCCCGGGGAAGACCCACAGCTGTCTATTTAAATGCCTGAGTGGCCTCCATTAAATCCAGCCTCTTATTTGTACATTAAGGCTGCCTATTTCCATCTCCATAACATTGCCTGACTTCAGTCTCAACTCATCAGCTGCTGAAATTCTCATCCATACCTTTGTTAGATTTGACTAACAATGCACTCCTGGACGGTCACTCACATTCTACCCTCCGTAAACTTGAGGCCATCCAGAGCTCCGCTGACCATTTCTTAACTCGTACCTGTTTCCCTGTCACATCTGTGCTCTGATTTATATCGATTCCCGGTCAAACAACATCTTGATATTAAAATTATCATTCTTGCTTTCAAATCCCTCTGTGGCCTCACCCTTCCCTATCTCTGAAACATCCTCCAGTCTCACAATCCTCCAAGACATTGGTGCTCATCTCATTCTGGCCTCTTGTGCATCCCCAATTTTAATCATTCCAACACTGGTGGTCATGCCTTCAGTTGCTTAGACACTAAGCTCAGAATTCCCTCCATACACCTCTCCCCCTCACTATCCCGCTTTCCTCCTTGAAGATACTCCTTAAAACCTGCCTCTTTGACCAAGTTTTTGGGCAACAGCCTAATGAAGGGATATGGGGAACAGGTGGGAAAATGGATTGGAAGCCCAAGATCAGCAATGATCGTATTGAATGGCGGAGCAGGCTTGATGGGCCGTGTGGTCTACTCCTGCTCCTATTTGTTTGTGTTTCTTTTCTAATATATCCTGATGTGGCTCAGTGTCAGATTTTATAACACTCCTATAAAGCACCTTGGGATGCACATTAAAGGTCCTATATAACATAAGTTGTTCACAGAATCACAGAATTTTAACAGCACCAAAGGATGCTGTTAAATGGTGTCTGCACCGGCTCTCCAAATGAGCATTATGAAACAGTGCCATTGCCTTGCCTTTTCCTCATACCCCTACACATTGTTTCTATTCAAATAATCATCTAATGCCCGCTTGAATGCCTCGATTGAACCTGCCTCCACAACACTTCCAGGCAGTGCATTCCAGGCCCGAACCCACTCGTTGTGTGAAAAAGTTTTTTCTCACGTCACATTTGCTTCTTTTGCAAATCACTTTAAATCTATGCCCTCTCATTCTTGAGCCTTTTACAAGCACGAACAGCTTATCCCTATCTACTCTGTCCAGCCCCCTCATGATTTTGAGCATCTTGATCAAATCTCCTTTCAGCCTTCTTCTCTCCAAGGAGAAAAGTTCCAACCTCTGCAATCTATCTTTGTAACTGAAGTTTCTCATCCCTGGAACCATTCTTGTAAACCTCTTCTGCACTCTCTCCAATGTGTTCACATCCTTCCTTTGGTGTGCCAGAACTGTGCACAATACTCCAGCCGAAGTTTAACGAGAGTCTTATATAAATTAAGCATAACCTCCCTGCTCTTGTACTCTATGCCTCTATTCATAAAGCCCAGGATACTGTGTGCTTTATTAACTGGTCTCTCCACCTGTCCTGCCACCTTCAATGATCTATGCACATATACACCCAGGTCTTTCTGCTCTAGCACCCCCTTCAAAATTTTGCCCCTTATTTTATATTGTCTGTCCATGTTCTTCCTACCAAAATGCATCACCTCACACTTCTCCACACTGAACTTCATCTGCCACCAATCTGCCCACTCCACCAACTTGTCTATGTTTTCTTGAAGTTCCACAACATCCTCCTCACAATTCACAACACTCCCAAGCTTCGCATCATCTGCAAACTTTGAAATTGTCCCCTGCACACCAAGATCTAAATCATTAATATAGATCAGGAAAAGCAAGGGTCCCAATACCAACTCCTGGGGAACTGCTCTACAAACCTTCCTCCAGCCACTAAAAACATCCATTGACCATTACTCTCTGCTTCTTATTTTTCAGCCAATTTTGTATCTGCATTGCTACTGTCCCTTGCATTCCATGAGCAATAACTTTTCTCACAAGCCTGTCATGTGGCACTGTATCAAGGAAACCTCCTGCTGATTACCATGTACTGCCCTCCCTCAGCTGATGAATCAGTGCTCCTCCATGTTGAACACCACTTGGAGGATGCATTGAGGGTGGCAAGGGTGCAGAATGCACTCTGGGTGGGGAATTTCAATGTCCATCACCAAGAGTGGCTCGGTAGCACCACTACTGAGCGAGCTGGCCGAGTCCTAAAGGACATAGCTGCTAGACTGGGTCTGCAGCTGGTGGCGAGGGAACTGATGAGAGACAGAAACATACTTGACCTCATGGTCACCTACCTGCCTGCCATAGATGCATCTGTCCATGACAGTATCGGTAGGAGTGTCCACCGCACAGTCCTTGTGGATACAAAGTCTCGCCTTCACATTGAGGATACCCTCCACTGTGTTGTGTGGCACTACCACCGTGCTAAATGGGATAGATTTCAAACAGCTCTAGCAGCTCAAGACTGTGCATCAATGAGGCTCTGTGGGCCATCAGCAGCAGCAGAATCATACTTGAACATAATCTGTAACCTAATGGCCCGGCATATCCCCCACTCTACCAATACCACCAAGCCAGGGGATCAACCCTGGTTCAATTGAGAGTGCAGGAGGGCATGCCAGGAGCAGCAACAGGCATACCTAAAAATGAGGTGTCAACCTGGTGAAGCTATAACACTTCTTGTGTGCCAAACAGCATAAGCAGCAAGTGATAGACAGAGCTAACTCATTCCACAACCAATGGATCAGATCTAAGCTCTGCAGTCCTGCCACATCAAGTCATGAATGGTGGTGGACAATTAAACAACTCAATGGAGGAGGAGGAGGCTCCACAAATATCCCCATCCTCACATCAGTGCAAAAGATAAAGCTGGAGCATTTGCTACAATGTTCAGCCAGAAGTGCCAAGTGGATGAGCCATCTCGGCCTCCTCCGGAGGTCCCCAGCATTACAGATGCCAGTCTTCAACCAATTTGATTCACTCCACGTGATATCAAGAAATGGCTGAAGGCACTGGATGCTGCAAAGGCTATGGGCCCTGACAATATTTTGGGAATAGCACTGAAGACTTGTGCTCCAGAACTTGCTGTGCCCCTAGCCAAGCTGTTCCAGTACAGCTACAACACTGGTGCCTACCCGCTATGTGGGAAATTGCCCAGGTATGTCCTGCATACAAGCAGCAGGACAAATCCAACCCAGCCAATTACCGCCCCATCAGTCTACTCTTGATTAAAGTAAAGTAATGGAAGGGGTCATTAACAGTGCTATCAAGCGGCATTTGCTTAGCAATAACCTGCTCACTGACACCCAGTTTGGGTTCCGCCAGGGCCACTCAGCTCCTGACCTCATTACAGCCTTGGTTCAAACATGGACAGAGCTGAACTGCTGAGGTGAAGTGAGAGTGACTGCCCTTGATATCAAGGCAGCCCTAGCAAAACTGGAGTCAATGGGAATCAGGGGGAAAACTCTCCACTGGTTGGAGTCATATCTAGCACAAAGGAAGATGGTTGTGGTTGTTGGAGGTCAGTCATCTCAGCTCGAGGGCATCACTGCAGGAGTTCCTCAGGGTAGTGTCCTCGGCCCAACCATTTTCAGCTGCTTCATCAATGACCTTCCTTCCATCATAAGGTCAGAAGTGGGGATGTTTGCTGATGATTGCACAATGGTCAGCATCACTTGTGTAACATTTGTGCCACACAAGTGTCAGGCAATGACCATCTCCAAAAAGAGAGAATCTAACCATCAGCCCTTAACATTCAATACCATTACCGTCACAATCCTCCACTACCAACATCCGGAGGGGAGGGTTACAATTGACCAGAAACTAAACTGGACTAGCCATATGCTACAAGAGCAGGTCAGAAGCTAGGAATCCTGCGATGACTAGCTCACCTTCTGACTCTCCAAAGCCTGTCCACCATCCACAAGGCACAAGTCAGGAGTGTGATGGAATACTCCCCACTTACCTGGATGTGTGCAGCTCCCAAAACACTCAAGAAGCTTGACACCGTCCAGAACAAAGCAGCACGCTTGATAGGCACCACATCCACATACATTCGCTCCCTCCACAACCAACGCATAGTGGCAGCAGTGTGTACCATCTACAAGATGCACTGCAGGAATTCACCAAGGTTCCTTAGACAGCACCTTCCATACCCACAACCACTACCATCTAGAATGACAAGGGCAGCAGATAAATGGGAACACCACCATCTGGAAGTTCCCCTCCAAGTCACTCACCATCCTGACTTGGAAATATATCACTGTTCCTTCACTGTCGCTGGGTCAAAATCCTGGAACTCCCTCCCTAACAGCACTGTGGGTTTACCTATACCACATGGACTGCAACAGTTCAAGAAGGCAACTCACCACCACCTTCTCAAGGGCAACTAAGGATGGACAATAAATGCTGGCCCAGCCAGCAGAGCCAATAACCCCTGAATGAATAAAAAAAAATCAAATGCCTTTTGAAAGTCCACGTACACTACAACAACAGCATTACCTTCATCGACCTTTTCTGTTACCTCTTCAAAAAACTCCAGCAAGTTAGTTAAGCACGATTTCCCCTTTAGAAATCCGTGCTGGCTCTTCCTTATCAACCCATTTTTTCCATGTGACTACTAATTCTATCCTGAATAGTTGTTTCTAGAATCTTGCCCACCACTGAAGTTAACCTGACTGGTCTGTAATTGCTGGGCTTATCCTTACAACCTTTTTGAACAAGGGCATAATTTTTGTAATTCTCCAGTCCTCTGGCACCACCCCTGAGTCTAGGGAAGACTGAAAGGTTATGGCCAATGCCCCTGCAATTTCTACTCTCACTTCCTTCAATCAATATCCTTAGATGCATCTTTCAGGTCCTAGTGCCTTGTCAACTTTAAGCACCGACAGTCTATTCAACACTTCCTCCTCATCAATTTACAGTTTCCTCGTCTGTCACCATGGCCTGAGTAGCATCTGCTTCCTTGGTAAAAACGGATGCAAAGTATTCATTTAATACCTCAGCCATGGCCCCTTTGTCCATGTGTAAATTCTCTTTGAGGTCCCTAATCAGCTCTACTCCTTTTTACCACCCTTTTACTATTTATACGTCTATAGAAAACTTTGCGATTCCCCTTTATATTGGTTGCCAATTTTTTCTCATAATCCCTCTTTGCTTCTCTAATATGCTTTTTCACCTCCCCTCTGAACTTTCTGTATACCTCTTGGTTCTCAGTTGTATTTTCTACCTGACACCTGTCACAAGCACGCTTTTTCTTCTTTATCTTGATTTCTATCTCCTTTTTCATCCAGGGAGCTCTGGATTTGTTTGACCTACCTTTCCCTTTCAATGGAATATACCTTGACTGTGCCCGAACCAATTCTTTTTTGAAGGTAGCCCATTGTTCAGCTATAGCTTTTCCTGCCAATTTTTCATTCCAGTCTAACTGGCCCAGATTCATTCTTGCCCCATCGAAGTCGGCTCTTGTCCAGTTAATTATTCTTACTCTGGATTGCTTATCGTCATTTTCTATCATCATCCTAAAACATATAATACAATGATCACTGTCTCCTAAATGTTCCTCCACTGACACTTAATCTACTTGGCCCACCTCATTTCCAAGAGCCAGGTCCAACAGTGCGTCTTTTCTTGTTGGATTGGACACATACTGCTGTAGAAGTTCCCAAGGGAAATTAGGGATGGGCAACAAATGCTGGCCTAGCCAGCAACGCCCCCATCCCGTGAATGAATAAAAAAAAAGAACATTCTCCAGAACACAATCTAGGGATTTTGCCCCTTTCCACCCTTTACACTACAACAGTCCTAGGCTACATTCAGGTAATTAAAGTCACCCGTTATAACTACTCTATGCACCTCTCTATCATTTCTCTGAAGATTTGTTCTTCTACATCCTTCTCACTATCTGGCGGTCTATGGACTACACCGAGCAATGTAACTGCACTCTTTTTGTTCCTTAGATCTAGCCAAATTGATTCTGTCCTTGAACCCTCAGGACATCCTCTTTCTCCAGCACTGCAATGCTCTCCTTAACCAATACCGCCAACCCTCTTCCTTTCCTATCTTTTCCGAACACCTTGTATCCAGGAATATTTAACATCTAGTTCTGCTCTTTCCTGAGCCAGGTCTCTTTTATCACCACAACATTATATTTCCACATGGCAATCTGCACCTGTAGCTCCCCAATCTTATTTACTATACTCCGTGCATTCACATTTATGGATAGTAATCCTGATTTAGATTTTGTTACTTTCTCCCTTAACCTGACTTTACCTGTTAACTTACTATTCTCTATACTAGTGCTATCTGTCTCTCCCAGTATTTTGTGGACCCTGGTATTCCTCTCTAATATCCTTTCCTGGTTCCCACACCTCTCCTGAGTTAGTTTAAAGCCCTCCCATCAGCACTAGCAAAACGCCCCACAAGGAGCTCAGTCCCAGTTCTGTTCATGTGCAACCCGTCCGGCTTCTACAGGTGCTGTCTCCCCCAGAGCCAGTCCCAGTGTCCCAGGAATCTAAAGCCCTTCCTCCTGCACCATCTTTCCACTATGCATTCATCTGCCTTATCCTCCTATTTCTGTATTCACTGGCATGTGGCACTGGGAGTAATCCGGATATTATTACATTTGAAGTCCTGCTTGCTAATTTTCTACCTGGCTTCCTAAATTCTGATTGCAGGACCACATCCACCTTCCTACCCAAGTCATTGGTACCAATGTGGACCACAACCTCTGGTTATTCATCCTCCTCAGAAGAATGTCCTGCAGCTGCTCTGTGACATCTTTGACCCTGGCACCAGGGAGGCAACATACCATCCTGGAGTCACGTCTACGGCCACAGAAACGCCTATCTGTTCCCCCAACCAACGAATCCTTTATCACTATTGCTCTTCCTTTCTTCTTCCTTCCCTCCTGTATGGCGGAGCTGCTCATGGTGCCAAAAACCTGGCTCTGACTGCACTCCCCTGAGGAACCAGTTCTCACCAGCTTCTAAAGCAGAAAGCCGATTTGTGAGCGGGACCTCACGGGACTCCTGTACATACTACCTGCCTACTTGCCTTGGACTGCCTAGTGGTCACCCAGGACCTACTTACCAAAGCCGCCGTTCTTCTTTCTGAGGAAAGGTAGAAAAGGAAAGGAGCACCTCTGCCCCAAACTTCCTCAGTCACCAAACTCCAACTGAAGCACTCCACTGCAGCCCAAAACAGCACTCAGTGCAGACAAAGTCAGCACTATAAGATAGCCTACTTTTATACTTTCTGAACCTAGCCTCTGAAAACCTGATTAAGCCAGTTATCTAATTAACTAGTTGCTGCTGCAAGCATAGCCTGTTTGAGCCCTGTTTTAAGGCTGGACTAAAACTCACCTTCTTCCAACCCTAAGAGCTACTTTTAGTAAATTGCTAAATTAAAGAAAGATTTGATAGGTTTGATTTGATTTGATATCAGTAATAGAATTTAACCCTTAATTTAACCCTTAAACTCACTCAGTCACCAAACTCCGACTGAAGCACTCAACTGCAGCCCAAAACTGCACTCCAGTGCAGGCATGTTTACTCATAGGTGTTTACAGCACAGAAGGAGGCCATTCGTTCCATCATGTCCATGCCAGTCAACAATGATCTGCCTACACTAACCCCATTTTCCGGCGCTTGGCCCATAGCCCTGAGGCTATGACAACGCAAGTAAATATCTAAATACTTCTTAAATGTTTTGAGAGTTTCTGCCTCAACCACCCTTTCAGGCAGTGAGTTCCAGACTCCCACCACGCTCTGGGTGAAAAAATTTCTCAACTCCCCTCTTAGCCTTCTACCTCTTACCTTAAATCTATGCCCCTGGTTATTGACCCCTCCATTAATGGAAAAAGTGCCTTCCTATCCACCTTATCTATGCCCCTCATAATCTTATACGCCTCTATCAGGTCCCTTCTCAGCCTTTGATGCTCCGAGGAAAACAACCCCAGCCTACCCAATCGTTCCTCATAGCTCAGACACTCCAGCCCAGGCAGCATCCTGGTAAATCTCCTCTGCATCCTCTCCAGTGCAATCACATCCTTGCTATAATGTGGTGACCAGAACTGCACACAGTGCTCCAGCTGTGGCCTAACCAGCGTTTCATACAGTTCCAGCATAACCTCCTTGCTCCTATATTCTATGCCTCAGCTAATAAAAGCAAGTATACCATATGCCTTCTTAACCATCTTACCTACCTGCCCTACTACCTTTAGGGATCTGTGGATATGCACTCTGATCTTCAGTACTTTCCAGGGTCCTACCCTTCATAGTGTAATCCCTTGACTTGTTAGCCCTCCTCAAGTGCTTTACCTCACATTTTTCCAGGTTGAATTCCATTTATCTCTGCTCTGCCCACATGACCAGTCCATTGATATTATCCTGCAGTTTACAACTATCTTCCTCACTATTTACCACTCTACTAATTTTCATGTCATCTGCGAACGTCTTGATCATTCCCACTACATTTAAGTACAAATCATTTATGTACACCACAAACAGCAAGGGCCCCAGCACCGAGCCCTGTGGAACCCCACTGGAAACAGACTTTCCTTCCAGTCACAGAAACATCACTTTACCATCACCCTCTGCTTCCTCCCTCTCAGCCAATTTTGAATCCAACGTGCAACTTCGCCTTGGATCCCATGGGCTCTAACTTTCTTGACCAGTCAACCATGAGGGACCTTATCAAAAGCCTTGCTAAAGTCCATGTAAACCACATAAAATGCATTACCCTCATCAACACTCTTGGTTACCAGCTCAAAAAATTCGATCAAATTTGTCAAACACGACCTTCCCTTAACAAATCCATGCTGACTATCCCTGATTAATCCGTGTCTCTCCAAGTACAGATATATTCTGTCCCTCAGAATTCTTTCTAATAAATTCCCTACCATCGACGTTAGACTGACTGGCCTGTAATTTCCTGGTCTATCCCTTCCTCCCTTTTTTAATAATGGGACAACGTTAGCAGTCCGCCAGTCCTCTGTGTGGGCCAGAGACAATTTGAAAATTTCTGCCAGGGCCCCTGACATCTCTTCCCTTGCCTCCCTCAACAGCCTGGGACACATCTCATCCGGGCCTGCAGATTTATCCACTTTTAAGGCCGTTAAATCCGCTAGTGCCTCCTCTCTCTCTATGTTAATTTCCTGTAATGTTTCAGAGTCCTCCACCCTGATGTTTATACCTACGTCATCCTTTTCCATTGTGAAGACCAACTCAAAAAGTATTCATTGAGGACTGTACCCACATCTTCCGGGTCCACACACAGATTACCTCTATGTTGCCTAATTGGCCCTACTCTTTCCCTAGTTATTCTTTTGCTCTTTATATATTTAAAAAACCCCTTTGTGTTTTCCTTTATTCTACCCACCAATGCTTTCTCATGCACTCTCTTAGCTTTCCTAATTTCCTTTTTAAGCTCCCCGCTGCACTTTTTATACTCTTCTAGGGACTCTGCTGTATTGAGCCCTCAGTATCTGCCATAAGCTTCTCTTCCTTTCTTAATCCTAACCTTTATGTCCCTTGACATCCAGGGTTCTCCGGACTTGGTTCTCCCCTTTGTCTTTACAGGAACATATTTGCCCTGTACTCTTGCTAGTTCCTTCTTGAATATCTCCCACTGCTCTGGCACAGTTTTATCTGCAAGTAGCTGCTCCTAGTCCACGCGGGCCAAATCATATCTCATCTTAGTAAAATTAGCCTTCCTCCAGTTTAGAACTTTTATTCCCGGCCCAACTTTACCCTTTTCCATAGCTATCCTAAATCTAACTGAATTATGGTCACTATCTCCAAAATGTTCCCCTACTGATACGCCTTCCACTTGCCTGGCTCATTTCTGAATATTAAGTCCAGAACTGCCCCCTCCCTTGTTGGGCTTTCTACGTACTGGCTAAAATAGTTCTCCTGGATGCAACTTAAGAATTTTACTCCCTCCCTACCTTGCACACTGAAACTATCCCAGTTAATATTTGGGTTGTTAAAATTCCCTACTATTGTTGCCTTATTATTCTTAGACTTCTTTGAAATTTGATTACATATTTGATCCTCTACCACTCCCTGACTGTTTGGGGCCTATAGTACACACCAAACAGTGTGTTTGCCCCTTTTGTGTTTTTCACTTCTACCCATATGGCCTCATTTGATGATCCTTCCAAGATATCATCCCTCCTCCCTGCTATAATTGATTCCTTGATCAATATTGCAACCCCCCACTCCTCTTCTATCCCCCTCTCTATCTCATCTGAATATCCTATAATCAGGAATCCTGGCCAATCCTGCCCTACTTTTAGCCAAGTCTCGGTGTTACGATGATATCTTATTCTTCAGCCTCGTTGCATGAAAATGTGTTCCAATTAGCCTTGCTAGACCTTCTTATATAGCCTATGTTTCTTCTCTCTTCCAGATTCACTTACTAGCGTTTTAGCTTCTAATTCCATCTCAGCTTCTCTCCCCTCTGAACTACTTTTCAGGATCCCACCGGCCTGCCAATTTAGTTTAAGTCCACCCCAACAGCATTAGCAAACCTCCCCGTGAGGATGTTGGTCCTGTTCCTGTTCAGATGTAACCTGTCAAGCTGTACAGGTCCCACCTCCCCCCAGGAACAGTCCCAATGCCCCTGGAATCTAAAGCCCTCCCTCCTGAACCATCTCTCTAGCATTCATCTGCTCTGTCCTTCTGTTCCTATACACTCTACTGCGTGACACTGGGAGTAATCCGGAGATTACTACCTTTGAAGTCCTGCTTTTCAATTTCCTACCTAACTCCCTAAAGTCTGCTTGCAGGACCTCCGTTCTTTTTCATCCTTATGTTATTGGTCCCAACATGGACCATGACCTTTGACTGTTCACTCTCCCCCTACAGAATGCTCTGCTGCTGTTCCGTGAGATCTCTTACCCTGGTGCCCGGGAGGCAACATGCCATCCTGGAGTCACATCTACAGCTGCAGAAGTGCCTGTCTACTCCCCTTACTAATGAATCCCCTGCCACTATTGCACTTCTACACTTCTTCCTCTGCCCCCCCCACCGCCCGAACAGCTGGACCACTCACAATGCCATGGCCTTGGCCCTAGTTGGCCTCCACACAAGACCAAAACACAGTTTGCGAGCGAGATGCACTCAGGGGATTCCCTCACTACCTGCCTGGTCCCCTTCCTCTGTATGGTGGTCATCCATTCCCTCTCTGCTTGCACTTCCTTGATTTGCAGGGTGACCATGTCCTGAAACGTGCAACCCACAAATCTCTTTCCAGCATCCGCAGTAGCTTTTAGCTTTTTGTTTTTACAAATCTCTCAGCCTCGTGAATGCACCATAGTGCCCCCAGCTGCTGCTCAACTTCCAAAACCCTCAGAGGCACCTCCTGCACACATGGTCATTCAGACCACCAGGAGCATCTACGATTTCCCACATAGCGCAGGATGAGCTCTCCAGGCATATCTTAACTAAATAAAATATGGGCCCTTGCTTTTACTTTACCCTTACTCCTATTTGAGTAGAGACTAGATGCTAGATCCTCTAGGTGCTGCTGACTGCCTATCCCAGGGTCCTCTTCTTGCACTCTCTTCTCGGTGCTGCTGACTGCCTGTTTCCAGGGTCCTCCTCTCGCACTCTCTTCTCGGTGCTGCTGACTGCCTGTTTCTAGGGTCCTCCTCTTGCACTCTCTTCTCAGTGCTGCTGACTGCCTGTCCCAAGGTCCTCCTCTCGTACTCTCTTCTAGATGCTGCTGACTGCCTGTCCCAACGTTCTCCTCTCGGCGCTGCTGACTGCCTGTCCCAGGGTTCTCCTCTCACACTCTCCTAAGCATGTAATTTCGAAGTTCTCAATTGATTGTCAAAAAGAAATCTGATCTACTCTAAATTTAATCTAATCCAATCACTTAATCTGTTCCTTTATTCAAATCTGACCAATCCATTTGAATCTTCTTTAATCTACTCTAGCCTATTCTATTCTGACCTAATTCAATGAAATGTGTTTTAATCTAATCTGTTCAACTCTGATCTAATATAATTTACTCTTGTCTCTAAACTACGCCAACCTAATCTATCCAATATATTCTAATCTAATCTAGTTCACTGTCACCTAACCAAAATCTAAATTAATTTAGCTGAATCCATTCTAGTCTAATCTAATTTAATTATTCTAATCTCATCCAATCAACAATGTAGTGATGATTATTAATGTTTGAAATTTACAACACTTTCATTTGAATTTGGGTTGCTGCTCGATAGTGTTTTTTTTTAAGATGTGAATTTATTTGTGCTGAAATAACAGGAACAGAGCCCCCAGGAAATGGACATGACGGAGAGACTGTGGAATCCAAGCAGCAGAGAAGATGAATTTGGGTGAAGTTCATGGAACCCAAACATGGATGGCCTTCAATTTCAATTATTAACTAAATTGAGAGACTGAACAGGATCTATTGGCTTCTCAAAAACTGCATTTAAACTCAAGACTGCTTACCACCTTCTTCCGTGATACGAAAAGCACTAATTTCCCAGGATTTTGGAGGATCGACATCTGATGTTAACCTGTGAGAAAAGAAACATCATAATGGATTGCTCATTCCTCATATTGCCTTTCCAAAAGGATATTTTAGTTAAATGTTTCAATATATATTTACCCATAATTATGTAAACGATAACTTTAAAATTTCCTTCCTACTTGTGGCCAGATTCATTCACAATCAAATGTGTGGCCATAGGAACTCTTCAGTGTCAACCCAAGAGGATAATTTAAAACAAAAACAGAATTACCTGGAAAAACTCAGCAGGTCTGGCAGCATCGGTGGAGAAGAAAAGAGTTGACGTTTCGAGTCCAACATGACCCTTCAACAGAACTGAAGTATAGTTAGGAGAGGGGTGAAATATAAGCTGGTTTAAGATGGGGGTGCCGGGGGAGAGAAGTTGAGGGTGGGGTAGGATAATTTAAACCTATCACATTGGCAGGGAAATCACAGGATCAAGTGGAATGTCAACATTACTCTCCATTCACTTCAACAGACAGTCAAACTTGGTGGCTGTAAACCCAGCACTGCTCCCAGTTCCCTCAGTTTTCTGAATGACATGTTTAGGTTCAAATTGATCCCTTACTCTCTGTTAATTTGTGATGACTCCCAAGTTGTGAATGAGAGTTCTCTGCAATTGTGATTGTCAGAGGCTCCCTTCAAATAGTAACCAGGTTTGCTGTCCTCTGTCCTTTGGTATTTTATTGTTGATTTCAGAAATAAAACTGGTTCATTTGCTGGGTCTATCCCTGATCTACATTACATTGCAAGGGGAGCCAAAAGAAGGGGACCAGAGAGTTGAGAAAATTAAGACTCTCCAAAGTGTAATTTAAATCAATTCAATAAAAACCCTAAGGTCAGTGAGCTGTGTGTTGCTAACTTTGCCCCTCCCGGTCTCTCTCTGAAGGCAAATGATCTTTTTCTCCCATTTTTCTTGCCCTGCACCCTGGCACTTTGAAAAATTTGTGGCAGGAAGAATTGTTCTGGTTATTATGTGCGGGGACAATATTATGTAAGGACATATTAGAAACTTTAAAATTATGAAGGGATTTGATAGGGTAAACAGAAAGATGATGTTTTCACTTGTGGGGTAGCTCCGAACCAGTGGTGATTAATATAAGATAGTCACTAATAAACTCAAAAGGGAATTCAGGAGAAACTGCTTTACCCAGATTTGTTGAAATGTTTTTGCCATGTGGTGTAGAAAAATAACATCAATGCTTTTAAGGAAAAGGTGGATAAACACACAAGGAGAGAGGAATAGAAAGATATGGTGTCGAACATGTAAATCTTTTTGTTTTGCACATTCCCCATTGTCAAATAACTTCAGTACATGTTTCTATCAATCACTTTTGTTCACAATCATAGGCGCTCCCTAATTAAAATATGGCATGCAGCACCAGTCTACCATACCTGTATGTTTTATTTCCAGAGGTTTTCTGTATCTCCCACATCCAAGCGTGGTCATATATGGGATATATAGTCTGGTGTGTATTCGCGATCCCAATAGCTGAACAGGGGGAGGGAGCATAACGTACATTCAGAAATGAATCAATTCTTACTTGTCATTATAAGCAACTTGGGAAATCTTGTGAAAGAAGTCTCCTTTGCCATAATTCATAACAATTTAGCTAATGGGTCCTTGTTAAATTTGCAAGGTGCGTTATTTTGACACAATCATCAAGCCATTCGTTTTAGGCATGAAATGGTAGATAACATGCCGTAATCATAAATGATTATTGAAACGATTATTGAAATGTTGATGGGATCTCCCACTGCTTTAATGGATGTGTGTTCATCAAGGAGACCAAGTTGGTGTTGTCTCATTTGTGATGTTAAACCAAATCTTGATTTGCAGATCCGAGTGCCAACATTACATTTGAAGACATTGTTGGAGAGGTGGCTGAAGGCATGGGCTTTGCAGTGAAATCTGACTCCATTCTCCTCAGATGTCGAGATTGGTTGATGACAGAGACTTCTCCATTTGAAACTGTCCAGAGCTGTTTTCACCTATATAGTCGGGTCCAACTAACAGGCCCTGAGATTGTCTTTCAGAATGTCCTTGTGTTACGTGTGAGGTTTACATGATTATTCTATTTTAGGACTAATATTGTTTGGTTTAAAAGGTTATCATGGTTTGGAACTATATCTTTAAATGTAAGTGAAGTGAAAGGAATCACGCGACCCATGTTGGATGCTGTCTGACAGCAAAATTGGGTGATTTAGTTGTTAATTATAAACATTGTGTTAGTGAAAGGGATGTGCCGAAGGTTAACACCTGGGACAATGACAGATCTTTCTAAATCCACAACAAGACTTTAAGTCTCTTAAAACCCTGAAAGGTGTTATCGATATTAAGTCATAAATAGTTATGCTGGAAGCTTTTCCTTTGATTCTAAGATGAAAAGCAGTGGTAATTAGAGATAGTTGCTGAACATTTCTACTTGGATACAGGGCTCGTGTGTTTCCCGTTGCCATGGAGACTGGTAGAGGAAGCCATTTTGAGATCTGATTACAGGCTTCCCTATAAACCCAGAGAAACCACAGACAGAAGGAAGTTGCAATTTTGGTCTTTGGTTGGCCTCCAGCATATTGGGAGGAATAGAGCAAGACAATAGATATTGGCTAGGCCTGCACCCTAAGCAGAGAAAATACTGACCATCATTCACTACGTGGAATGTGAATGGGAGCCTAGTTTGAAAGCCAAGTTCATGAGGAGTTAAACATGGCTGGAGGGTTTGCCTAGCTGAACCTATAGAGAGAGAATCTCCAGGGAAAACTCTCACAGTGGAAGATAGTTATGGGAAATGGGACAGCCAATTTGCACACAGTAAGCTCCCACAAATAGGAATGTGATAAAGACCAGATAATTTTTTTGTGACATTGATTGATGGATAAATATTGGCCAAGACACCAGGGAGAACTTTCCTGCTCTTTGAAATATAGCAATGGGATCATTTACATCCACTTCAGGGGACAGTCAGGGCCTTAGTTTAATGTTTAATCCAAAAGTTGGGACTTCCAACAGTAAAGCATCCTCTCAGTTCTGTACTGGAGTGTTATCCTTGCTTTTTGTACTCAAGTCCTGAAGTAGGACTTGAATCCAGAACCTTGTGACTCAGAGGTGAAATGCGACTAACTGAGCTACGACTGACCTGTCATCACTGAACTTAAATTCAGGAACTCCCTCCCTAACAACACTGTGCATTGAGTGCTGCCTTGGGATGCATTTGAGTGCTTCAGTTGGAGTTTGGTGAGTGAGAGGGATTTAAGGGTTAACTTCTATCTGCATTCTCGTCTTTCTTTAATTAAGCCATTAACTAAAAGTTGCTCTTTGGGTTGGGAGAAGGTGAGATTTAGTCCAGCTTTTAAACAGGGCTCATTCAGGCTCTTCTTGCAGTTAGCCATTTAGAAAACTGATTTAAACAGGTTTTCAGAAGCGAGATTCAGGGAGCATAAAAGCAGAAATAAAAACAGAAAATTCTGGAAAAACTCAGCAGATCTAGCAGCATCTGTGGAGAGAGAAACAGAGTTAATGTTTTGAGTCCATATGACCCTTCTTCAGAGCTGAAGAGAACTGAAAATGTGATGAAATTTATACTGTTTAAGGGGGGGTGGGGCAAATGGAGCTGGATAGAAGGACAGGTGGGGACAAAGGAGGGATTGCTAAAGATGTCATGAACTAAAGGACAAAGGGAGTGTTACTGGTAGTGGTTAGAGCTAAAAAGGTGCTGATAGTGGCATAAAGATAAGAAAGCAGAATGTGATAATAGCAGAACAAGGGTAGCATTGTGTGAAAGAACATCATGGAACAAGTAACAGATGGCCTTATAGGGGATGGGACGTGGGGAAGGGGCCGTGGTGGGGAAAAAAAGGGATAGCAAATGGGATAGAAGGGGGGGGATAAAACCACGGATAAATGAATAAAATAAAAATAAGTGGATAAAAAATAAAAATGAATGTAGAAAAAAGGGGTTTAAAAAACGATGGTGAGGATGGAGGAGCGAGTTCATGGCCTGAAGTTGTTGAACTCAATGTTAAGTCCAGAAGGCTGTAAAGTGCCTAATTGGAAGATGAGACGCTGTTCCTCCAGTTTGCATTGAGCTTTACTGGAATATTGCAGCAGGCCAAGGACAGACATGTGGGCATGAGAGCAGGGTGGTGTGTTGAAATGGCAAGCGACAGGGAGGTCTGGGTAATGCTTGCAGATAGACCGGAGGTATTCTGCAAAGCAGTCACCCAGTCTGCGTTTGGTCTCTCCAATGTAGAGGAGACCGCATTGGGAGCAACAGATCCAGTAGGCCAAATTGAAGGAGGTGTAAGTGAAGCGTTGCTTCTCCTGAAAGGAGTGTTTGGGCCCTTGGACGGTGAGGAGGGGGGAGGTAAAGGGGCAGGTGTTACACCTTCTGCAATTGCATGGGAAGGTGCTGTGGGAGGGGGATGAGGTATTGGTGTTAAGGAGTAGACCAGTGTGTCCTTTGTCTGCAAGCATGAACCAGACCTTCCTGTCGCTTGCCATTTCAACACACCATCCTGCTCTCATGCCCACATGTCTGTCCTTGGCCTGCTGCATTGTTCCAGTGAAGCCCAATGCAAACTGGGGGAACAGCACTCATCTTCCGATTAGGTGCTTTACAGCCTTCCGGACTTAACATTGAGTTCAACAACTTCAGACCATGAACTCTCTCCTCTATCTTCACCTCGCTTTTTTCAAATCCCCATTTTCTACATTCATTTTTATTTTTTTTCCATTTATTTTTATTCATTTATCTGTGGTTTTATCCCCTTTTAAACACCCCTTTCTATCCCATTTTGTAATCCTTTCTTCCCCCACCACTGCCCCCTCCCCATCCCATCTCCTACAGAGCCATCTGTTAATTATTCCATATTGTTCTTTCACACAATGCTACCCTTGTTCCGCTATTATCACATTCTGCTTTCTTACCCCTTTACGCCACTTATCAGCACCTTTTTTAGGCCTAACCACTACCATTAATAATCCCTTTCTCTTTTAATTCATGACATCTTTGTCAATCCCTCTTTTGTCCCCTCCTATCATTGGCCTTCTATCCAGCTCCACCTGCCCCACCCGCCTTAAACAGTGTAGATTTCATCACATTTCCACTTCTCTTCAGCTTTGAAGAAGAATCATAAGGACTCAAAACATTAACTATTTCTCTCTTTACAGATGCTGCCAGACCTGCTGAGTTTTTCCAGCACTTTCTGTTTTTATTTCAGATTTCCAGCATCCGCAGTATTTTGCTTTTATCTTTGTATTTAATTCACTGCCACTTCTCTTGCAGGAATGCCTATCTTGAAGAAGTCCTTCTCTTCTCTTCGACAGGATTTCCGTTTGTCTCTTTTGCCCTATTCACCTTCATTGCTTTCCATTTCCCTCCTGGTGTTTGACAAGGTGATTACCAAAACTCACTTTCACAGCCGTATTTCCTTCCTCAGCAACTGCCTCCACTCTGACTTACCCCACGTGGATTTCAACTGAAGTTCCATCCCTCAGGTTTCAAATCCACCCAGGATTACAGGTATCTCCAGGATATACAACGCTCCTCGGACTGCTACTCTTGCCGCATCCTGAGATCCACACTCAGTGCCAATGTGTCACCATATTAACACACTTGACCTCTCCCTCCAGCAGCATCTACTCATCCTATCTCAAAGCTGTCCTTCTCCCCAGTTTCATTTTATTCTTTGTCTCATCCGATGTCTTAACAAGAAACTTTTCCTCTTCCTTTCAGAAGCTAAGGAACCCAAGCTCCAACAACTTCATGATACCAACGCCCATCCAGGACCCTCCACCCCTTCCTGTCCCTCTGACCCCCATCTTGTCTTCTAATCCCAGCCCTTGCCGTGTATTCACCATACCCTCTGACCTTCCCCTTTCTGAAGCTGAATGTTCTGTCCTCAGCAGAGGACTCAGTTTCATACCCTTACACCCTCACCTCAATGAATTTCGGGCTCAGCACGATGCTGAACTCTATTTCCACTGTCTTTGTCTCCGTGCTCACTTCTTTGGGCAGGAGTCCTCCCTCCATTTCACAGATCCTTTCACCTGCCTCCAGTATTCTCCCTCCACCTGGAGCCCTCCCTCTGGCCTCTTACCTGCTCTTGATCTTTTCATTGAGAACTTTTGGCATGACATCGGCCATCTCAATTTCTTTACTCCTCTCACCCACTCTAATCTGTCTCCTCCTGAACTTGCCACACTCCGTTCTCTCAGGTCCAACCCTGACTTTTTTATCAAACCCGCCGACAAGGATAGTGCTGTTGTGGTCTGGCGTACTGACCTCTATCTCACAGAGGCTGAGCGCCAACTCTCAGGCACTTCCTCCTATCTCCCCTGGACCATGACCCCACCATCGAACATCAAGCCATTGTTTCTAGGACTGTCACTGACCTCATCTCCTCTGGAGATCTCCTCTCCACAGCTTCCAACCTCATAGTCTCCTGATCTCAGACAGCCCGCTTCTACCTCCTACCCAAAATCCACAAACAGGACAGAGCTGGTAGATGATCATGTCAGCCCGTTCCTGTCCCATGGAATTCATTTATTCCTATCTTGACTCCGTTCTCTCTCCACTTGTCCAGTCTCTTCCCACCTACATTCGTGATTCCTCTGATGCCCTACGTTAAATCAACAATTTCCAGTTCCCTGGTCCTAACCGCCTCCTCTTCACCATGGACATCTAATCCCTCTCCACCTCCATCCCCCACCAGGATGGTCTGAGGGCTCTCTACTTCTTCCTTGAACAGAGGCCCGGACAATCACCATCCACCACCACTCTCCTCCGCCTGACTGAATTTGTTCTCTCACTGAACAATTGCCCTTAAACTTGCCTCGCTTCCTCCAAATAAAAGGTGTGGCTATGAGTACCCGCATGGCCCCAGTTATGCGTGTCTCTTTATGGGTATGTGGGACATTCCTTGTTCCAGTCCTACTCACGACCCCTCCCACAACCCTTTTTTCAGCACATCAATGACTATTTTGGTGCCGCTTCACGCTCTCATCTGGACCTGGAAAAATTTATCAATTTTGCTTCCAATTTCCACCCCTCTATCACCTTCACATGGTCCATCTCCAACACTTCCCTTCCATTCCTTGACCTCTCTATCTCAATTTCTGGTGATAGACTGTCCACCAATATTCATTACAAGCCTTGACTACAGCTCCTCACACCCCGCTTCCTGTAAGGACTCCATCCCATTCTCTCAGTTCCTTCGCCTCCGTCGCATCTGTTCTGATGATGCCACTTTCCAAAGCAATTCCTCTGACATGTCCTCCTTCTTCCTTAACCGAGGTTTTCCACCCACGGTCGCTGACAGGGCCCTCAACCGTGTCCGGCCCATCTCCCGTGCATCTGCCCTCACTCCTTCCTCTCCCTCCCAGAACCATGATTGGGTCCCCTTTGTCCTCACTTATCACCCCACCAGCCTCCACATTCAAAGGATCATCCTCCGCCATTTCCGCCAACTCCAGCATGATGCCACCACCAAATACATCTTCCTTTCACACCCCCCGGCAGCATTCCGCAGGGATCGTTCCCTCCGGGACACCCTGGTCCACTCCTCCATCACCCCCTACACCTCAACCCCCCTCCCACCGCACCTTCCCATACAACCGTAGAAGGTGTTACACCTGCCCCTTTACTTCCCCTCTCCTCACCGTCCAAGGGCCCAAACACTCCTTTCAAGTGAAGCAGCATTTCACTTGCACTTCCCTCAATTTAGTCTACTGCATTCGCTGCTCCTAATGCGGTCTCCTCTACATTGGAGCCACCAAACGCAGACTGGGTGACCGCTTTGCAGAACACCTTTGGTCTGTCTGCAAGTATTACCCAGACCACTTGCCATTTCAACACACCACCCTGCTCTCAAGCCCACATGTCCGTCCTTGGCCTACTGCAATGTTCCAGTGAAGCTCAACGCAAACCGGAGGAACAGCGCCTCATCTTCCGACTAGGCACTTTACAGCCTTCCGGACTTGTCATTGAGTTCAACAACTTCAGATCATGAACTCTCTCCTCCATCCCCACCCCCTTTCCGATCCCCCTTTTTCCAATAATTTATAATTTTAAAAACATATTTTTCTTTTCCCACCTATTTTAAAATTTATTTCAATTTATCGTTTTATCTCCACCTTTTAGCCCATTTCGATCCCTTCCCCCCACCCCACCCCCACCAGGGCCATCTGCCACTTGTTTGTCCTGCTTTCTACCCTTAATGTCCCCATTAGCACATTCCTTAGATAATATCACCATCGTCAACACCCCTTTGTCCTTTTGTCTATGACATCTTTGGCAATCTCTTCTTTGCCTCCACTTATCACTGGCCCTCTATCCAGCTCCACCTGTCCCACCCTCCTCAACCAGCTTATATTTCACCACATTTCTATATTTCTTTAGTTCTGATGAAGAAACATTAACTGTCTTCCGCTCCGCAGATGCTGTCAGACCTGCTGAGTTTTTCCAGATACTTTTGTTTTTGTTTCAGATTTCCAGCATCCGCAGTATTTTGCTTTTATTTCATTACAAGCCTACCGACTCCCACAGCTATCTTGACTACAGCTCCTCACACCCCACTTCCTGTAAGGACTCCATCCCATTCTCTCAGATCCCTTGCCTCCGTCGCATCTGTTCCGATGATGCCACTTTCCAAAACGGCACTTCTGACATGTCTTCCTTCTTCCTTAACTGAGGTTTCCCCCTCACTGTGGTTGACAGGATCCGCAGCCGTGTCCGACCCATCTCCCGCGCATCCGCCTTCACACCTTCCTCTCCCTCTTAGAACCATAATAAGGTCCCCCTTGTCCTCACTTTTCACCCCACCAGCCTCCGCATTCAAAGGATCATCCTCCACCATTTCTGTCAACTCCAGCATGATGCCACCACCAAACACGTCTTCCCCTCACCCACCCTGTCAGCATTCCATAGGGACCATTCCCTCCGGGACACCCTGGTCCACTCCTCCATCACCCAGTTTACAGCCTTCTGGACTTAACGTTGAGTTCAACAATTTCAGGCCATTAACTCTCTCCTCCATCCTCGCCCGCTTTTTTAATCCCCTTTTTCTACATTCATTTTTATTTTTTATCCATTTATTTTTATTTTTCTAATTTATCCATTGTCTGCACTAAGTGCTGTCTTGGGCTGCATTTGAATGCTTCAGCTGAAGTTTGGTGAGTTAGGGAGTTTGCTGAAAAGGGAAGGTGGTCCTTTCATTTTCTACCTTTCCTCCAAAAGAAGAGCAGCGGCCTTGATATGTAGGACTTGGTGAGTATTTCTAATGTCCTTAATATTCTCTAAACTAGAGGAAGTAAAAGTAAAGGGAGTAATTTACGGGTAAGTCATGGCAGGGCAGCTTGGTCAGGTGGAATGCTCCTGTGAGATGTGGGAAGTGAGGGACACTTCCAGTTTCCATGGTAACCACGTGTGCAGGAAGTGTCTCCAGCTGCAGCTACTTGAAATCCACGTTTTGGATCTGGAGCAGTGGCTGGAGTCACTGGAGCATCCACAGGGCTGAGATCTTCATGGACAACATGTACAGTAAGCTGGTCACACCGCGGGTAAAGAGCGCATAGGCAGAAAGGGAATGAGTGACTGCCAGACAGAGTAAAGGCACTAGGCAGGTGGTGCAGGAGTCCCCTGGGTCCATCTCCCTAATAGATTTTCCATTTTGGATACTGATGGGGAAGATGGTTTCTCAGGGGAATGCAGCGAGAGCCAAGTGCGTGGCAGCACGAGTGGCTCAGCTGCACAGCGGGAGAGAAAAAAAGAGTGGGAGAGGAATAGTGAGATGTCACTGAGCGGTTACAGCACATTCTGAAGGGGGAGGGTGAACAGCCAGAGGTCGTCGTCCATATCAGTACCAATGACGTAGGTAAAAAAAGGGATGAGGTCCTGCAAGCAGAGTATAGGGAGCTAGGAAATAAAAATTAAAAAGCAGGACCTCAAATATAGTAATCTCAGGATTACTCCCAGTGCCACATGCTAGTGAGATCAGGAATAGGAGACTAGACTGGATGAATGTGTGGCTGGAGAGATGGTGTAGGAGGGAGGGATTTAGATTCCTGAGGCATTGGGACCAATTCTGGGGAAGATGGGACCTGTAACAAGCTGGACAGGTTGCACTCCAGTAGGACTGGGACCAAACAACAGGGGTGTTCGCTAGTACTAAGGTTTAAACTAGAGTGGCAGGGAGATGGGAACCTGAGTGTGGAGACACAAAAGAGGGAAACAAAGATAAAAATGAAAGACAGTAAAATAAAAAGCAAAAGTGGAAGGTAGAGGAAACGGGCTAGCAGCAAATAGGGCCAAAAAAAGATGTGTAAAAAGGCAAGTCTAAAGACACTGTACCTGAATGCATGGAGCATTCACAATAAGGTAAATGAATTAAGAGCAAAAATAGATGTAAACAAGTTTGATATGATTGCAATTACAGAGATATGACTGCAGGGTGAACAAGGCTGGGAACTGAATATCCAAGGGTATTCAATATTTAGGAAGGACAGGCATAAAGGAAAAGGAGATGGTGTGGCATTGTTACTTAATGATGAAATCAGTGCAAAATCTAGATGTAGAAACAGTCTGGGTGGAGCTAAGAAGCAGCAAGGGACGGAAAACATTAGTGGGAGTTATCTATAGGCTTCCAAACAGTAGTGGTAAGGTGGGGGACGGTATTAAATAGGAAATTAGAGATGCTTGTAACAAGGGTGCTATGTAATCATGGGTGACTTTAATCTACATATAGGCTGGGCAAACCAGACCGGCAAGAATACTGTGGCGGATGAATTCCTGGAGTGTGTACGAGATGGTTTTTTAGACCAGTACATCGAGGAGCCAACCAGGGAACAGGCTATCTGAGATTTGGTCCTGTGCAATGAGAAAGGGTTAACTAATAATCCTGTTGTGCAGGATCCTTTAGGGAACAGTGACCATAACACAATAGAATTCTTCTAGATTGGAAAATGAAGTAGTCCAATCCAAAACTAGGATCCTAAATCTAAACAAAGGAAACTACAAAAGTATGAGGTGTGAGTTAGCTAAGATAGATTGGGGAGCTTCATTAAAGGCAATGGATAGGCAATGGCTAATATTTAAGGAGTGAATATATGCATTGCAACAGTTATATATTCATTTCTGGTGCAAAAACAAAACAGGAAAAGTGACCCAACCATGGTGAACAAAAGAAATTAAGGATAGTAGTTGCTCCAAAGAGGAGTCATATAAAGTTGCTAGAAAAAAGTAGCAAGCCTGAGTGTTGGGAGCAGTTTAGAATTCAGCAAAGGGGGACCAAGAGATTGATTAAGAGGGGAAAAATAGAGGATGAGAGTAAACTTGCAAGGATCATAAAAAGGACTGTAAAAGCTTCTATAAGTGTATAGGAAGAAAAGATTGGTGAAGATAAATGTAGATCCCTTACAGTCTGAAATGGGAGAATTTATAATAGAGAACAAGGAAATGGCAGGGCAATTAAACAAGTACTTTAGTTCTGTCTTCATGGAGGAAGACACAAATAACTTTCCAGAAAAACTAGAGAATTGAGGATCTAGTGAGAAGGAGGAATTGAAGGAAATTAGTATGACTAAAACAATAGTGCTGGAGAAATTAATGTACTGATAAATCCCCAGGACCCAATAATCTATATTCCAGGGTACTAAAGGAGGTGGCCATGGAAACAGTGGATGCGTTGGTTGTCAATTCCAAAATTCTGTAGGTTCTGGAACAGTCCCAGCAGATTGGAGGGTGGCAAATGTAACCCCACTATTTAAAAAAAGAGGGAGGGAAAAAACAGGGAATTACAGACTGGTTAGCCTAACATCAATGGTAGGGAAAATGCTAGAGTCTATTGTAATAG
This sequence comes from Cetorhinus maximus, assembly GCF_964194155.1. NCBI lineage: Eukaryota > Metazoa > Chordata > Chondrichthyes > Lamniformes > Cetorhinidae > Cetorhinus > Cetorhinus maximus. The sequence goes on from NC_135894.1 coordinate 28,113,098, forward strand.
GACACTTAGAAAATTACAACTGGATTGTACAAGGTAAACATGGATTTATGAAAGGGAAATCATGTTTGACAAACCTACTGGAATTCTTTGAGGACATAACTAGCAGAATAGATAGGGAAGAAGCAGTAGATGTGGTATATTTGGATTTTCAGAAAGCTTTTGATAAAGTCTCACTTAAGGGGTTAGTGTGCAAAATTGAAGCACATTGGATTGGGGGTAATATATTGGTACAGACTGAGAATTGGTTAGCAGACAGGAAACAGAGTCTGAATAAATGGATCCTTTTCGGAGTGACAGGTGGTGACTAGTGGGGAACCGCAGGGATCAGTGATTGGGCCCCAGCTATTCACAATATATATCAATGATTTGGATGAGGGAACCAAATGTAATATTTCCAAACTAGGTGGGAATGTGAGAGGTGAGGATGATGTTAAGAGGCTTCAAGGTGATTTAGACAAGTTGAGCGAGTGGGCAAAAAATGGCAGATGCAATATAACGTGGATTAGTGTGAAGTTATCCACTTTGGTAGGAAAAACAGAATGACAGAGTATTATTTAAATGGTGATAGATTGGTAAATGTTGTTGTATAAAAGGACCTGGGTGTCCTTGTACACCAGTCACTGAAAGCAAGCATGCAGCTGCAGCAGGCAGTTAAGAAGGCAAATGCTATGTTGGCATTCATGGCAAGAGGACTTGAGTACTGGAGCAAGAATGTTTTACTGCAGCTGTACAGGGCCTTGGTGAGTCCACACCTGGAGTATTGCATGCAGTTTGGGTCTCCTTACCTCAGAAAAGATATACTTGCCATAGAGGGAGTGCAGCTAAGGTTCACCAGACTGATTCCTGAGAATGGCAGGATTGTCTTCTGAGGAGAGATTGGTTTGACTGAGCCTGTATTCACTGGAGTTTAGAAGAATGAGAGGGGATCTCATTGAAACGTATAAAATTCTGACAGGGCTGGACAGACTGGATGCAGGGATGATGTTTCCTCTGGCTGGGGGGCTTAGACAAGGGGTCACAATCTCAGGATATAGGATAGGCTATTTAGGACTGAGATGGGGAGAAACATCTTCACTCAGATGGTGGTGAACCTGTGGAATTCTCTACCACATAGGGCTGTGGAGGCCAAGTCACTGAATACACTTAAAGGAGGAAATAGGTAGATTTCTAGATTCTAAAGGCGTCAAGGGGAGAGAGCAGGAGTATGATCATGATCAGCCATGATCATACTGAATGGCAGGGCACGCTCGAAGGGCCGAATGACCTACTCCTGCTTCTATTTTCTATGTTTCTGTGGGTGTACCTATACCACAGGGACTGCAGCGGTTCAAGAAGGTGGCTCATCACCATCTTCTCAAGGGCAATTAAGGATGGGCAATAGATGCTGGCCTAGCCAGCGATGTTCACGCCCATGAATGAATAAAAAAAATGAATCGATAGGGAGTATTGCTGTAAATTTGCTGTCAACGTGTTTTACTTAGGAGGCAGTAGGAAATAGATAGACCTTGAATTCATCCCAAACTTGGTCTGACCTGAGTAAAGTCTTTAAAAATGGAAATTTTAAAAGCTTCCAAGGCTCTGGTCATGTTGATATGATTATTTAGCAAAAATATTTCAAAGTTTGAGTGTGATGATTCTAGACTAAGATGCTCTACAAATAGATTTCTGTACTTTATACCTTTTTCAAGGTGTCCTTTGTTTCTCTTTTAGTTCCCAACACCCACAGGTCATAAATAACTTTGGCTGGGTTTAGAGTAAACTTGTTTGTCACTGGAGTCTACAAAGTGTTACTTCACAGTAGAAGCGTTATACACTAGTTATGTGTTAACTGTCTTTCCTCCAGATTGTTGAATTTAGTGAGTGGAAACACCGTCGGCTTGGTGAGAGGATCTTTGTAAAACTGTAGATTAGTTTTAAATTTTCATCATCTGTGAACTAACACTGAAAAGGTGAGATTTGTGTTCATAACTGAAACCTAACTCGAAACAAAGAAGCTGACATTTGATTTCTAACACACTTGTATAGAACAATCCTTACCATTTCGGTGTGATGTTAATGGCCCTCTTATCCATGGAATGGTTGATGTTTCTGAAATTAATCAGATTATTTCAAACAATTACTTTGCTCCATGTTGTTGCTTTGGTTCTGATAATTTTCTCTGCAAACTATGTGAGGTGTGATTTAACAAGCCCACTTGATAGGCCTGGCCATCTCTCTGCTAGCATATATTAGAAGTATCAGTGATGTTGTCCTGATTGCTATATTACAGATGAAGTATTCCACAATTCTTAATGTGGTTTCTGGGTGTCATGGATCCGGCCCACAACCAGAACTCTAAAATTCATGAAGTTAAACATGAGTCGCTTGTTTTAGACACACCGGATATTTAGTTCCAGTGACTTCAATAAAGCACTGCATATCGGGATGAGGTATGACTGGAGCAAAAGCTATTCAACTCTTTTGCACCCCTTCCTGTGTTCAATTTCACCCTTTATGGCTGCATAGTTCTTACTGCTAACGTCTTATTATGAATATTGTACGATCCCACTTAGTTAGTCTTCCCTGATAAGGCAGTGTCCTGAAGTAATCCTTCCATAAGAAGGCATTTGCTGTGATCTACACTGCCTCCCTTCACTATTTTAGAAGAAACGTTAGCATCTTGGGCTGTATTTTGTATGGAGTGTGGTTAAGTCCCTAAGGAAAAAATGGACACAAATGGACATCAGAGAAGTAGGAACAACATGGGCAAAAAGTATATAATAGGGAAGAAGTAAGTGACGGAAAATTGTTCACTTAGAGGCGGCAATGCTGCCACTGAGCCACAGCTAACAGCTGAAAAGCAAAATTTAGTCTAGCCTGCTCCTTGAGTTAAATAGCTAAATGTTGCTAAACTGTTCAGTACCATTACTCACTGTTCATTTCTACAGTACTTACTGCTCCTAGTACACAATCATACACAATAGAATTGAAAAGGGACATTTGTGGAGCAATGCAACCGTACTTTGTCATGTAAAGGCATCTTAAAATTAGAGCTAAGCCATTAACATTAGACCTATTCAGGATCAAAAGCAGAATGCACTATCACACAAAAGCTTGGAGAAATTTGGAACTCTCTCCACCAAAAGACCGTGGATGTTGTGTGAGGCGGGGGCAGGGGTCAGTTATAGCTTTCATGACTGAGGTGGATTTTTACTCGGTGAGGGTGTGAAGGATCTGGGACAAAGGCAGGGAAATGGAGTTGAGGTGCAGATCAGCTATGATCTAAGTGAATGGTGGAGGAGGCTTGAGGGGCAGAATGACCTCCTCTGGTTCTTAATGTTTCAATGTTCCTAAGGGAACACATCTGGCAAACCGTCACATCAGTGGTAACACATGACTTAGCGGAAACCCGTACAGACTGTGCAGTACTTTCTGTTTGGGGTGGCCTATTGATAAAAGGTGCTTTTCAGAAATGTATTAGTCCCCATAATCATTTCTTTTACATGATATGAAAAAGCATTTCTACCTCTTAATTCTGTTGCTTCCATGAGATCAGAGATGAAACGCAGCCCAGCATCCTCAAAGACACCAACAGTGTTTCGTCCACCACCGTATGAAGAGCCAAAGTCATAAAAGTCTTTTCTGTAAAAAGCCTGCTCAAGGCAGAGAAAACATACGTGTAGTCTTTGTTGCAAAAATGTCTAATTTCATAATTCATATGTTTTGAGTGTGTAACTTTTAACTTGGGGATTGTAATTTTTAAAATGTAGGATAAATGAAAACTCCTGGTGGGAAGTTGGTGAAAAAACCAAAAGTGATTGAAATTCAAAGGGTGGCCTGTGTTTATTTAATAAGGTCAGAGTTGGAAGTAGGAAAATACTGAACAATGGGTGTGCCCTTGAGTTTCTTGGTGGAGATGAGATATCTACATTTACTTTCATAAGGGGTTTAAATTATTCTTATGGTTTCCCAGAATAAAGGAATATTTGGGAATGGAAGATATTGAGATTGAATATCTATCTGGGACATCCCTGGGACATGGGAATAGATTGCAGGGAGGTGATTTTCTTGAGTTTGGGTTTTATCTGTGGGATTTCTCACAGTAACAGGGAGCTGGAGCCTGGAAGCAACTTTGAGAAGCAGAGAGAGGAATCTGCCAGGAACTGTAGACCAGGAGCAATGGCCTATCAGAAACCAAAGTGTTGTCTGGTTTTGGAGTCACTGAGCAAGAAAGCTGCGAGGCCCATGCTTGATCTAGGGTGTCCACAATCATGAAGTGCTTCATGAAAATTGGATGGTCGGATAGGCAGATGCTAGTGAAAGAACCCCAAGAAATCTCATACCTCAGAGAATAGCAGAAACACTGAGGAGAATCAAAGTGAATTCATGAGAGCTGTGGCACACCTTGGAAAAGGGAACCTTCAAGGTAGTGTAACATATGGGGGAACTCTTGGGTAGAAATAAAAGTAGAACAGGAAGTGGTCTGTTGAGATTTTCAGGTTGAAAATATAAGTATTCATAAAATATATAGTAAGTTAGTAGTACTTGCTTTGTTTAACTCTTGTACAGTAAAAGCTTTTGTTTACAACATTAAACCTTGTGGCACAATTCTTTCAGTTAATAATTGGGAGTTCGATTTTCTTTTTAAAAGTTATTAGTCTCCCTCGAGAGCATAACACATTTATTTTTGCATCAGACATGATAAAGACGCCACTTTGGCTTGAATGATTACAAGTTGTTGGACTAGATCTGTATTCAAGCATTGCACCAATTAACATAATAGAATCTTAGAAACATGGGCCAGAATTTTCTGGCTGACGTGCGGGTGGTGGAGCCCACATGTCAATGCTTAAAATGTCAGCGCGCGGCATCGTGATATTTCGGTCGGCGGGCGCGCTCAGCAGCGGGGCAATTGCCCGCCATTAATTGAAGGCCTCGCTAAGGCCCTTAACTTGCCAATTGTCCTGGATTTTGAGGGGCCCGTGCGAACTTTGGGTTGGAGCACGGGCCCAACGGGTAGGCGGGTAGGAGATTTTTTAAGAATACTCATGCAATGTCGGGATATGTGGACTCAGAGGGGTTGTTCATGTTGTCCACAAAGTTTTAATTGCTGAAAGTGTTTAAAAGTTGCCTGTGTGATTGTTAGCAGTTCTCATCGATTTCCAAGAGCTTTTTGTGTACTTTGAAACCAGTCTGCAGACAGTAATATTTCTCGGGCCTGCAGCTTTCCGGAGGCCTCCATTTAGCCTGGGAGTATGCGTTCTGACCTCTCCACTGGAGGCAGCTCCTCTGAGGAGGAAGGGAGGGATAGAATAAGGAGGAGGCCAGGACTGGACAATCAGCCTCCAGGGGAGCCACCTTTGGGAAGCCAGGCGCAGGCACAAGAGGTGCAGGGCCCAGAGGTTGTCCAAGATGCAAGGGGCCGCAAAAGATGCCACTATCCTGCTGCCAGGGTATACAGGCGGCGAAGCAGCTACCTCAATATGACTGAGGTGCAATGCTGAAGGAGGCTCCGACTCTCATGGGAGACAGTCAACTATATCTGTCAGATGATTGGCCCTGAGATCTCCCCTAACTGTTTGGGTGGACACCCCATGCCAGCGGCTCTGAAGCTCACAGTTGCCCTCCAGTTCTATGCCTCTGGCTCCTTCCAGGGCTCAGTGGGTGATCTTTGCGGTGTCTCCCAATCAGCTGTCCACACTTGTGTCAAGTAGGTTACAGACGCTCTGTTCAGACAGGTATCCACCTTCATCCACTTCCACTGCGACCAGGCAAATCAGGCATAGCGAGCCAGAGGCTTCGCGGCCATTGCTGGCTTCTCCCGTGTCCAGGGTGCTATAGACTGTACACGTGGCCATCAAGGCGCCAGCAGGTGAGCCCGGTGCCTTCGTCAACAGGAAGGGCTTCCACTCCATGAACGTGTAGATAGTGTGTGATCACAGGATGCAGATTTTACAAGTTTGTGCAAGGTACCCAGGCAGCTCCCACAACACCTACATCCTCAGACACTCCCAGGTGCCGGGGCTCTTCAGTGCTCCGGCTCGGCTGGATGGATGGCTGGTGGGTGACAAGGGCTATCCCCTCAGAAGGTGGCTCATGACGCCTCTCCGCCATCCGAGAACAGAAGCTGAGGAGCGCTACAATAGGAGCCACAACACCACAAGGGCTGTGGTGAAGAGAGCCATCGGTCTTCTCAAGATGTGCTTCCGGTGCCTGGACCGCTCAGGGGGTGCACTCCAGTACCCCCCAGGTCGTGTCTCTGTGATAGTGGTAGCATGCTGCGCTCTGCACAATCTTGCGCTGGAAAGGGGGGATGCAGTTGACGATGAAGACCTTGATGCAGTGGATGCGGCTGCACATGATGAATCCAGCAGTGCCTCAGAGGATGAGGAAGCACAGGGCGATGATGAGGGGCAGAACGATGACCCGCATTTACACCAAGGAGACAGGGACACCAGGGACACTTTAATCGAACGAACCTTCAGCTAGCTCCACACACATGGATCTGCAGGACCAGCATTGCCTGGCGCTGTCACACGTGGCACTTAGGTGCTACATCTTCCACCTCATCAGCTGCAACTAAGGGCTTAGTACAGAAACATCAATGTCCACTCAAACACTCATGATAACTATGTGAAAAAGAAAAATGCACCACAAACAAAAGACCCTCAGCCATGGTAACAAAGGTGGACTTTATTGTGTCCAAAAGAAAAGCACACAGCATTTTTTTGCGATAAGTAAAATATGGGTCCCTATTCTAAGGCCAACACAAAATCACCAGTGACATACCTGTTGAATGCCTAAGGTGCCTTATGCTTACGTTTGCGGTTGCTACGTCTACGTGCCACCCCATCGCTTGGAGTGGCTTGAGAGACAGCCTGCTGACTCTGCTGTCCTATTGGCCTCGATGACCTTGGCGGGTGTCCTCTGGCCCGTGGTGCCTGTAATGGCCCCGCCTGGGAGTGAGTGGCCAGTTCCTGAACTAGCACCTCCCTAGTTGTCACAGCCTCAAGGGAAGGAACATTGACTAGCAGAGGGGAGGAGGAGCTGCTGCCCTCATCCGGAGTACCATGAGAGGAGCTCGCAGAGACAACAGGCAGCTGCTGCGCTGACGTGAGGTCCCTTTCGACCTCCCTGCTCACCGCAGATGCATGGGCACTGAGTGCCGATGCGTGGTGTCCACATCTCCCACATTGGGAATGACCACCCGTGCCCAGTACTGCTGTGAGAGCTTGCAGGTCAGAGCGTATCCCAATCATAAAATATTCCATTCGATTGAAGCCCCTCTCTATGAGAGTCGCTAATCTCTCATTGGGGGAAGCTGTGCCCTGAGGGCCAAACCTTCACATGCACTCTGCTTGGACTCCTCCATCGCAGACAGCAACTGAAGCATTCCCTCATGCAACCCTGCCAGATGCAAACACACTTCCTGCTGCCTGTCCTGCAGCTGCTGCATTGGGGACAACTCCAGAGGCACGTCATCAGTGCCGGACTCAGCATGTGCCTTGTCCCCTGCAGCCCTCCGGCTGCTGGTGCCATCGGCACTCTCTGCCCCTACCATCACCTCCAGTGATTGTGATGTGCCCTCTCCACTGTGACCCGGGACACTAGCCGACGGTAAAGTCCCCACCGAGGTGTGTGTGCCTGCGCTGGTGCCTGGCTGGCTGAAATGATGTGCCGCAAGCTGCACTTGGCCCTCAGGTGTGGAGGGGGAGCCGCGGGGTCAACGTGCGGGTCGCTCTGGTGGTGATGCTGAAATTAACAACAAGGAGAGTGCATCAGTTAGCGTACATTCACTTCAACCTTTCATCCCTTACCCCTCCAGCCTCATAAGTCGCTCATCCTTCAAGACCCTAAGGAGACGAACATTGGAGAGTTGGGAAAGAGTCAAGAGGAGCCCCAACCACTAAACGCACATGCAGACAGGCTGGTCAGATGGCCTCAGGAATGCCACATGGCATGTTATGAACCATAGGAGTGGGGAGAGTGCAGAGGTACCTGACCTGGATGCATTGTGGCCTGGATAGTTGCAGGGCTGAGGAAATTGAGAGGTCACATCATTGGCCTTCATTCCGTTAGGAGGGGCATTGACCGGGTGGGCAGAAGGCAACATTTCCCCTTGGCGCAGGGATGAGTAACGTGGTGGCATTCATCTAAGTTGAGTGCCATGAGGTTCACAGTTGAGGTGCTGAGAGCCTTTTGGACAAAGTAATGTGGGGCGCACTGGCTGAAAGGGTGCAGGAGGTCCCAAACCCCCTCAGATGAAATAAGTCTTTGGCTGTGCAGCAGCAATCCAATGGCATGTGAGATCATGGTGATAGTGGTCACAAATGGGATAAGGTGACTTTGGAAGGTGGTGGAGAAGCGAATCCTCAAGGGGTCAAGGGTCCCTCCTGTATGACCCACACGTCAGAATGTCTCAGTCAGTGAATGAGCATTGTTGCAGCATTAACGATTGCAGCAACCATCAGTGGTTTGGATGGTGGGCAGACAGAGTGGATGGGACTGTGGACCTCAAATACCTGCCCACCGGACCCCAGCTTCGCCACCCCCCGGCCACCCTGGCCTCCTGACTGCTGCCAGGATCCATGGCCTGCTCTTCAAAGGGTGTGAGGCGCTGGAGGAGGGCACGCCCACCTCCAGTCCTCTGGCACTCCTGGGCATTGTGGTGACTTTTTGCCTGCAAAACATAGAAGAGCATTTACTGGGGCTGATCGCTCATCTACTCTGCACGCGCACACCACACCCCAACCACAGTGGCCCATCTGAGGCCTCCAACGGCTCCTGTCCACACGACTGGTGATCAGTCCCCAGAAGATAGTACGGCTGGTCCCAACCCCCTCCCCCAACGGACACCTTGGACACATTCGGCATCCATCACTTTGAAGAACACACGGGTCTTAGCGCCCATGGCAAGGAGGCGCCACTAGGTGCATCACCGAGGCCAGCAGATGGCACTTGGCCAAAACATCTGAGGCTCCCCTTCCACCATTTCATTACCATCAATATGACATGTGTTGGAGTTCTGAGTATGTGTCGTGCGGCCTCCCCTGCAGGTTGCCCCCAGTCTACTCAAATGCCACAAACACCAACATATGCTGCGGGGAGAACCCTTCTTCACCTCAACCACTAAGGCTGATGTAAGCATGGTCAGTACCCGTTTGCCCACCCAGCGTGTGACAGATGCCCTCTGCAGTAACGACCACAAGACATGGTGGGGGGGAGGGGGGGGGGGTCAAAGGCTAAGGCTGCCGTCTGGGTCAAATGGCGAAGACAGACACGGTACTCACCCGTCCAGAGCGCAGCAAATCATTGAATCTTTTCCTGCACTGGGTGCCAGTGCGCCGCACGTCATCATGGGCGCTCACAGCATCACCCACCTCCTCCCACGCCTGGCTGGTGACATGGGGGGGGGGGCCCTCCTCCTCCCATCCTCCAGATACAGAATGTACCGATGGATAGACACCTCTTGGAGCAAGACAGCAAGGCAGGCATCTGAAAACCGGGGGGCACAGTGACCCCCCCCCGCTGGCCTCTCCTGCAGCCTCCCCCCCCCCCCCACCCCTGCCCATGCTGCTGTCCAATCGGTCCTCCCTCCCTCTCTCCACGAGTGGCCATGGTGAACTGCCTCAAGCAGTCTGCCTGGCCACTCTTTATACAGGCGGCTGGCTCCCCATTGGAACCGGCAGTCTGAGGCCGCCCGCCCCGCGACTATTTTCCCGTTCTCCACGGGAGTCGCTTACCCGCTGGGTGGGCCTTAATTGGCCCGTGGAAAATGGCGGCGCGGCCCGTTTCTCCAGCGGCAATTGGCTGCCCGACCAACCGACAAACAGAAAATTCTACCCATAGAAACATAGAAACTAGGAGCAAGAGTAGGTCATTCGGCCCTTCGAGCCTGCTCCGCCATTCATTATGATCATGGCTGATCATCCAGCTCAATCGCCTGCTCCCGTTTTTTCCCCATATCCTTTGATCCCTTTCACCCCAAGAGCTATATCTAACTCCTTCTTAAAAACATACAATGTTTTGGTCTCAACTACTTTCTGTGGTAACGAATTCCACAGGCTCACCACTGTCTGGGTGAAGAAATTTCTCCTCATCTCAGTCCTAAATGGTCTACCCCGTATCCTCAGACTGTGACCCCTGGTTCTGGACTCCCCCACCATCGGGAACATCCTTCCTGCATCTACCCTGTCTAGTCCTGTTAGAATTTTATAGGTTTCTACGAGATCCCGCCTCATTCTTCTGAACTCCAGCAAATATAATCCTAATTGACTCAATCTCTCCTTACATCACAGAAGCAGGCCATTTGATCAAATATCCCTATGCCAGCTTTCTGAAAGAGCCATTAGTCCCACTCCTTTGTTGTTTCCCCATAGCTCAGTTCTTTTTTATTATTTATTAATCCAATTCCCTTTCAAAAGTTACTGCTGAATATGTTCCCACTGTTACATTCTATATTTGATGTAAACGTACCAATCACATCACACAGATTGGTAAAACAATAGTATGGGTTATTTATTTGAAGATAAGACGATGCCCAGATAAAGTTAATTGGGAGGCTATTATACAGACATTTAACTCCTAGTCCCACCCCTCACAGATTGAGTACAAGTCATGGGACTATTACATCATAGCCCATGGAGATGGTAGTGATTGACAGCAGTTTAGGATACGCCCTCTTAAAGGTGCAAGCACCTTATGGAAGGCAGAGGCATAGTGGTATTGTCACTGGACTGGTAATCCAGAGACCCAGGGTAATGCTCTGGGGACCTGGGTTTGAATCCCACAATGGTAGAATTTGAATTCAATAAAAATCTGGAATTAAAAGTCTGATGATGACCACGAAACCATTGTTGATTGTCGTAAAAACCCATCTGGCTCTGTAATATCCACTAGGGAAGGAAATCTGCTGTCCTCACCTGGTCTGGCCTACATGTGACTCCAAACCCACAGCAATGTGGCGGACTCTTCAATGCCCTCTAAACAATTAGCAATTAGGGATGAATAATAAATGCTGGCCTAGCCAGTGATGCCCACATCCCATGAATGAATAATAAAAAAACATTATATCACAACATCTACCACCCTTCCAGTCAGTGCATTCCAGATCACAACTTGCTGTACAAAAAAAGTTGCTTCAATCCTAACCCTGGCTGTTTTTCCAAAAATTTTAAATCCATGTCCTTTGATTAAAAACTCTGCTGCCGTATGAAACAGTTTTTCCTCATCTGCTCTATCAGAACTGCTCAGAATTCTGAATACCTGAATTAAATCTTCACCTCCTCTGCTATCAGGAAATAACTGAAACCCCTCAGCCGGGTACCATTCCAGTAAATCTCCCCTGTGCCCTTTCCAAGGCCTTGCTGTACTTTCTAAAGTTTGGTGCTCAGAATTGGACACAATACTCTAACTGAGGTCTAATTAAAGATTTATAAAGGTTTAATACAACAAACCTTTTGTCTAAAGTCTTGACACATCATGAATTGCATTACTATTTGTTGTAAGGTGTTGGATGTAGTTTGATAGGTCTTATTAAGGTATTCGTAGTCTTAGGTAGTTCAACAGTAAGTATTTAGTAACTACTAGAAACTATAAACATAGGTACAGTAAAGGTCCAAGCTAGGAGCCGTCTCCACGCTTGCTTCTACACAGGGCTCTGTCCAACGCTACACTGACCCCTAGATGTGGGTCATGTGTTCTCTTACATCATTGTGTGGGCAGTATTGTACTCGGTCCCAAGTTAACCCTTTATGTCCCAGGCACTTATACTACACTATTTGGATCTAAGAATGTTCCACTGGGTATTTTGGAAAGGTAAAGTCACTGACTCTTGTAATTTTTGGTCAGGAAGATCTGAGATCCCTTGTGACTGGGTAAAAAGGGTTGGGGGAAAATCACACACTTGTTTGGTTTAAGGGAAATTGTGGGTTCATTGCCTGCGATTTTCACCAGCAATCATAGAATCGCTGAATCATAGAATGGTTAGGCACAGGAGGCCATTAGGTCCATCACATCCATGCCAGCTCTCTGCAAGAGCAACTCAGCTCAGCCCCCTCCCCTGCCTTTTCCCCGTAGATGCTAATTTTTTCTCTTTATATAGTTATTCAATTCCCTTTTGAAGCCCTGATTGAATCTGCCTCCGCCACACTGTGGAGTGCATTCCAGAGCCTAACCACTCGATGCAGAATAAGGTTTTTCCTCATGTCGCTATTGTCAATTTGCCCTAAATCTGTGCCCTCTGGTTCTCAATCCTTCCACCAATGGAAACAGTTTCTCCCTGTCTACTCTGCCCAGACTCATGATTTTGAAGAGCTCTATCAAATCTCCTCTCAACCTTCTATTCTCCACGAAGAACAATCCCAGCTTCTCCAATCTATCAATGGACTGGGCTTCCCTCCTTCATTAACCAATCTCGTGAATCTTTTCTGAACTCCCTCCAATGCCTTCACATCCTTCCTGAAGTGTGGTGTCCAGAATTGGACACAATAATCCAATTGAGGCTGAACCAGTGTTTTGTACAGATTCATTATAACTTTCTTGCTGTTGTACTTATAAAGCCCAGATTCCCGAAATCCATATCAGCTGCTCTCTCAATCTGTCCTCCGTCTTCAATTACTTGTAGACATATAACCCCAGGTCCCTCTTCTCAATCAATAACCCCCTTTAAAATTGTAACCTTTAGTTATTATTGCCTCTCCTGGTTCTGCCAATCAAAATATAAAAAGGAAAAATGATTTACATTTACATATCACATTCCACTGGACATCTCAAAGTGCTTTATAGCCAATGTAGTACTCTTTTAAAGTACTCTGTTGTAATGTAGGAAATGCAGCAGCCAATCTGTGCACAGCAAGCTCCCACAAACAGTAATGCGATAATGGCCAAATAATCTATTGTTGTGGTATTGATTGAGGGATAAATATTGGCCAGGACAGTGGGATAATTTCCATGCTCTTCTTCAAGATAGTGGATCACTTCCCGAAACACCTCACCTCGCGCTTCCCAAAACGCCTCACCTCGCGCTTCCCGAAACGCCTCACCCCGCGCCTCCCGAAACGCCTCACCTCGCGCTTCCCGAAACGCTTCACCCCGCGCTTCCCGAAACGCTTCACCTCGCGCTTCCCGAAACGCTTCACCCCGCGCTTCCCGAAACGCTTCACCCCGCGCTTCCCGAAACGCTTCACCCCGCGCTTCCCGAAACGCTTCACCTCGCGCTTCCCGAAACGCTTCACCTCCCGCTTCCCGAAACGCTTCACCCCGCGCATCCCGAAACGCTTCACCCCGGGCTTCCCGAAACGCTTCACCTCCCGCTTCCCGAAACGCTTCACCCCGGGCTTCCCGAAACGCTTCACCCCGCGCTTCCCGAAACGCTTCACCCCGCGCTTCCCGAAACGCTTCACCCCGCGCTTCCCGAAACGCTTCACCCCGCGCTTCCCGAAACGCTTCACCCCGCGCTTCCCGAAACGCTTCACCCCGCGCTTCCCGAAACGCTTCACCCCGCGCTTCCCTGCACTAAAGTTTTTAATGGTTTTCCAATAAGCTGCCTATCTGCAGGCAAGGCCCTGTCAGTGGCAAAAGGCCCATGATGAACCCACCTGTAAGAAGGCACAACAGAGTATCAGGACAATCAACCTACTGGAGTTTACTCACCTGAAAGTTAAGTCTGACATATTCCCAGCCATATCTTTCCACAGAGACCAGTCATTTCTAGTTGTACAAAATCTCAGTTTAATCATACTTATTCAACCACTTCATTCAACACTTACTATTTTTTCCTCGTGTCTGCATGTTATAAATTACTGGAATAAAATTACTGAAATTATGTATTTATCTACAATTTGCACTTAATAAGCGCAACTGCTATCGACCACAGAGTGAGTGGTGCAGAAAATCCACGTGAATTACAGTTGGTGTTCAGCTGTTGTACAGTTAAGAAGTTACAACAACCCAAGCAGCTGTGTAGTCAGCACTGAAAGTGCCCAATGAATCTCTCACCTTCTGAAGTGTATTTATGTCCTTATTGGGTCCATAAAGCTGAGTGTCCACTGCTTGGACAAAGACATCTGATACACCGTCAGAGAAAACTGACAACAGCAAGTTGCGTTGGTCATTATCTGTATACAAGGCAGGTTGTATCTGAAACTGTGAAAGACAATCAGACCTTCAGCCTCAATGTACCATATATAGCGCAAGCCTAAACTAAACTGCAGGTATTGGGAGAAACACTGGTTACATACTCTGTCCAAATGAATCCCCACTGACCTCAATGAAGTACTTTTGAAGTTTAATCACTGCTGTAATGTACAAAATGCTACAGCCAATTTGTGCACATCAAGCTCCCACAAGCACAATAATGTGCTAATGACCAGGTAATCTGTTCTGGTGATTGGTTGGAGGATAAATATTGGCCAGTGCATTGGGAGATCTCCCCTGCTCTTCTTCCAAATAATGCAGTTGGATTTTTAAAGGTCATCTGAGAGGACAGACAGGCCCTTAGCTTAACATCTCTCTAAAGGACAGAACTTGTGTGATATTTTAACATAACATGGCTGACAGGAATTGGGTGGACTGCTAGGTTTGCACATCAACCGATATAACTTGCCATTGCTCAAAGAGCGATTGTCACCTGTCTTAAAACATCTGTTGATGATTGATGGAGATTACAAAGTTCAACATTTTCCACTACTCCTGATAAGAACACACATCACCAAAGGACTTACAAACCCCAAAACAGGCAAAATGCATCACAAACCTCTGAACTGCAAAGGTCTTCCACCTCCACACGTACTGAGTCTGAGACAATGCTTTTGTTACCATGAATATTTGCAATGTAATAGGCAACAATGCGGAAATAAGGCACCATATCCTTTGTGATCGTGATTGGAAATGAAGTGTTGTCAGACCTCCTAATTCCCTCGAAATGCAGCAACTTTCCTTTGTTGAGTATCTAGAATATTAAATATTTGTGATATCAGGGCACTGTCACAAACTAAATGCATTTTTCAAATGGAAAAACATGACAAAGTTTGTCACAATATTTTAAAGAGGCTGTAACTTATAAGAATATATTTTTATTTGATTTAATTGAATTTTCGGTTACTTCTTCTACGTGACATTTTTTTTATTTTTAACTGAGTTTTCAGCCTTCAGTCTGAGATTGAATCAGCCATTTATATAAAACAGGCGAGTGAATCTAACTGAACCATTTCTAAATGGTGCATCGCTAAAAGAAACTCCTTCCAGCAGAAACTTTCAGAACCACTTCAATAAATGTGTGTTCTGTCTGTCACTAACTCTGATGGAGCCATCATTTCATTTACACCCGTGCATACACCTATATTTATTTACTTGTTTATTCACCTTTCTGTTTCTCTCTCTATATAAATACCTGTCTATAGTCTACCTACAGCAACTATGGTAGCATAGTAGTTAGGTTTCTGTTCTAGTAATCTAGAAGCCAAGGCTAATGATCCCAAAAACATTGGTCCAAATGCCACCTTGGCAGCTGAGGAATTTAAATTGAGTTAAATAAATCTGGAGTTAAAAAGTCAGGTAGCAGTAATGATGACCATGAAACCATTGGCTTGTTGTGAAAACTCATCTCATTCACGTTCTGTAGGGAAGGTAAGCTGCTGTCCTTACCCAGTCTGGCCTATATGTGACTCCAGACCCACAGTAATGTGGTCGACTCTTAACTAACCTCTCAAAAGATCTAGCAAGCCGTTCAGATGTATCTACCACCATCTTCTCAAAGGCAGTTAGGGGTGAGTAATAAATGCTGGTACATCAATGATGCCCACATTCTGTGAATGAATAAAAAAATCTGATCTATCTTACATGTTTTGTATTTCTTTCCTTGATTGTTTCATATGTCCATGATCATAAGATCATGCCAAATAAAACCAAGGAAGGGCCAATAAGCAGACTGGACACTGCAACCACGTGTTTCTTTCTGCCAAATACTAACAATGCTAATGAGACAAAAGGAAAACAGAACAACAATGGCCAATTTCAGGAGCACCTCTGAAAAATTCCTTTCAGACACCATAAAACACAGCGGCAAACTGAAGGAAACATTATTTTCACATAAACCAATCCCAGATCACTTAACGAACATCATCCCCATGGATCTCCACAAGACAATCTTTAATCTCTCCCCACTCTGTTGAATATCTTCCATCTTTGTCAATATTTTCCCCCCTTCTCCATCTTCTGCCATTTTAAGTTTGATCTTGTATAGATTTTCACAATGTATTTATAAATATTGACACAAACACATAATTTAGGATATAATCAGGGATGTAGTTCCTCTGCCGTTAGCTATGACATGTTCCTACACTTCTTTTAGACAGACTGCTTCATTTGTTAATGATATCTTTATAGTAGCCTTTCGGATTTTATTTATACTTTCTATAATCCAAATGCACTATGAAATGTTTGATTCCTCTCCTCTTTTATTCTTTACTCTTGTATTTATGCCAGAGTATTTTAATCCGGGAATCAGAATTTTAAACCTCTTGTTGATGCCAGCCTTAACCTCACCATGGTCACTGCAGCAATGATCACATTACATTTTTCATTACGCTGGCAATACACCTTATTTGGTCTCAAGCTATCGTCAGATTATTAGTAGGCTTCAGTTTTGTAAAGGTGTGTTTTCTCTGGTAGTGTTTCTAACACGCAGCAGGTCTGGAAATCAACATCAAACGAGTCAGGAAATCGGTGCATAGTCATTATAGGTCAGCTTGATGTGTCATTATCATGGTGGAAATTGTATATAAATTGTTGTTCCCTAAAGAAAGCACAATAGCGACCTGCTTATTTGAAACCATTGTCATTTATGCAAATTACACGTGCCCATTTGGAAACTGATGGAATCAGATGTAACACTGGTTTTCCACCTCTTTCCAGTGAAGTTAGTGCAGAGTAATACTAGGGGGTAGGGGGGAGCTGTAAAACTGCATTTCATGTGTTTCTCATCCCTCAAGTTTGGTCACAATTGACACAGCTCAGTTGGCTAGATGGCTACAGTGTGGTACAGAATAACACCAATGGCATAGGTTCAATCCCCATAATGACTATGGTGTTCCATGGAGGCCTGCCTCCTTACCTTACCCCATGCTTGTTGAGTGGTGCTCCTCAATCAATATCACCAATTGTCTCTCTCTCCAATGGAGAGAGATGTATAGAATCCTTTGTGAACTTTGGCTAATTCCCTCACTGAAAGAAAGGTACATGGCCTGTATAAAGTAGGCCTGGCCATTGAAATAGTTATCATAATACTGTGTGCAATTGTCTGGTTCCCAAAGGCCAATCAGTGCAGCAAAACCACATCACAATGCACTTCAATCTAGATTCATATCTGAATGGAGGAAGATTAAACTTCATTAACTTACCATATAGTAATAGTAGTTGACACTGCTGATATCTAACTGACTGAAAGCTGACAATTTCACATATATGGTATCTCCAGGGTACAGCAGAGCATTTGGCACATTTATATGTAGGTACATCTTGTTGTTGTTATGGCACTTAATTGCAATTTCACTGCTTACTTCAGTACCACTGGCTTTATTTCCAGCGGTGGCCTGGGGAGACAAAATAGACAGCGAGATAGAACAGAATTTCTTCTGCTTCTGCTTGTTGTGTCAGTATCATAGACCACCAACACTTTTTAAAATAATGAATGTGGTTAACAACGTGATAATGACCAGATAATCTGTTGTTGTGAGGTTGATCGAGGGATAAATATTGGCAGGACACCAGGGGGAGCTCCCCTGTCTTCTTCAAAATAATGTCCTGGGGTCTTGCACATCCACCTGAACAGGCACATGGGGCCTTAGTTTGATGTCTCATCCGAAAAATGGCACCTCCAACAGTGCAGTGCTCCCTCAGTACTGCAGTGGAGTGTCAGTCTTGTTTTTTATGCGCTCAAGCCTTGGAGTGGGATTTGAATACTGCAACAGAATATCATACGTGTGCTATAATAGGCTGCTAAAACAATTATGTCTGTTTTGCCTTCCGTGCAACCCAACTCCCAGTGTACCCCAACCCCCAGCAGAGTTTAATTGTACCCGCCTCCTTTAACACATCAGAATCATTATACAATGATGAATTGTGAGAATCAACAACGACAAATTGCACTTATATAGAGCCCATAACAAAACAAAGTCCCGAAGCACTGGACAAGGATATTACAAAGCAAACTATGACAACAATCCATGCAAGGAGATAACAGGGCAGATGAACAAAAGTTTGGTTAACGAGGTAAGTATTAAGGTCTTAAAGGAAAAAGCAAAGTCGAGGTGGAGCAATTTAGGGAGGGAATTTCAGATCTTAGGGCCTAGGCAGCTGAAAACATGGCCGCCAATGGTAGAGCGATAAAAAATAAAGATCCTCGAGAGGTTGGAATTAGAGGAGTGCAGATACCTTCGAGGAATGTGGGTGAGGATGAGGTTATAGAGATGGGGAGGGGAGAGGCTATGGAAAGATTTTAAAACCCAAGGATGCAAATTTTAAACTCGAGGCGTTGCTTAACCAGGAGCCAATATGGGTCAGCAGGCACAGGCAACAATAAAATATTTTTGAAAATATATTCTCACCTTAATATATATGCCGCTTGCATTTTCAGGAACATTGAAGGAGAGACTCAGTTCACCAATACCGTCAGTAAATGTTTTCTGTGTAGCTTGTATGTTTTTGTTCTCTGAGATAATTATATCAATTTCGACCGGTGCTTCAGTGGCAGGAACACCATTTGGATAGGTTACTGATGCCTGTAAAATAGCATGGCAACAATGACGAGTTAGCTTCTTTCTCCATCAACATGAAAAGCATTCTTCCTTCCATTAAAAACAAGTTTATGGGGTAGAAATTAGTCCAGGATGGTAGCGTTATACTGACGATATTGCATTGGCCTTTATTTAAGTGAAGTCCTGTCTGCCCTCTTAGGTGAATGTAAAAGAGCTCATGGTACTATTTTGAATGGACATGGCTTGGAATGAATTGGCACTAAGTTGGCATAAAAGCTATAAAGAGCCATGGGGGTGGGCATGTAAAGGAAAAGGTCAAATAATATGGGATTAATGCAGGAATATTAGGTTAAAATGAATTACTCTTCAGTAACAGTCACAGCAACCTGCATATTTAACCAAAATACAAAGCTAGCATGGTTAACTCCCTTCACAACAATGTGAAGTTAATGATAAAAATACACACACCTAATAAATGGTATACTACGGTTCTTGCTATGACTCTAGCACGTGAGCTACAATGCTAGCTCTGATGAGCAAAACCACAAAACAGATAAACGAAACACTAGACCCCAAGTTTTATCATCTTGCTGGACACAATAGCTTGACTAAGTAACATTGACCAACATGACTGTAACATCAATTCCAGTTTCAGGAATAAATTCAAAATAACATTTCCTAGAAATTGAATGGGCACCATCATTATAATAGGTGGCCCTTTCACTAAATATAGGATACTAATTAGAGGTGGTCTATGATTTGAACAAATTAACATCTTCCATGGTGCCCTTAATTATACAACGGCAAAATTCATTCTAAATATCTCAACCTAAACTTGAATCTTCAGATTCGTTAAGGAGACCCAATAGAGTGACTTCAGGCCTGTTCTGAACCTAGCAAATCTCACTCAGAGATTGAGGTAATATTACTTTTATACTTGATGGATATCCTTTACTTACTGACTTATATGCGTCTTTGCTTATTTACACTTAGAATTCTTACGTTTGTAGCCAAGTAAAGTAATTGCTAGATTCAATTATAGAAATAAGAACTAGCTATTATTTTTGAGACTTATTTAGCTTGCGAATTATACTCTGTGTAATCACCATATCGCATGCTTTCTTATTATAATAACTTTGTATTTATTTTTTACACTTAAATTGTCTCACTCAAATTTCTGTATCAAACACTTAGTGAACTCAACTCCTATTCCTTTAATCGTGGGTGAATATTTACTGAGGAATTGCCCAGACTCTAATAATATTTGGCAATATTACAGTCTAGCCAAAATATTATTGAAATTTAGATTATCGGGAGAAAAATCTAGCAACTCAAGGCTGGGCAACCATGAGGTGCTGTGAGCCATCAGCAGCAGCAGAATTGTGCTCAACCACAAACTGTAACCTCATGGCCTGGCATATCCCCCACTTTACCATTACCACCAAGCCAGAGGATCAACCCTGGTTCAATGAAGAGTGCAGGGGGGGCATGCCAGGAGCAGCATCAGGCATGGACTACTTGCGTGCCTAACATCATTAGATAGACAGATCTAAGCAACTCCACAACCGGATCAGATTTAAGTTCTGCAGTCCTGCCACATCCAATCATGAATGGTGGTGGTCAATTAAACAAGTCAGGAGGAGACTCCAAAAATATTCCCATCCTCAATGATGGGGGAGCCCAGCGCATCAGTGCAAAAGGCTGAAACATTTGCAACAGTCTTCAGCCAGAAGTGCCAAGTGGATGATCCATCTCGGCCTCCTCCAGAAGTCCCCAGCCTAACAAATGCCAGTCTCAGCCAATTCAATTCACTCCACGTGATAACAAGAAATGGCTGAAGGCACTGCATACTGCAAAGGCTATGGACCCTGACAATATTCTGGCAATAGTGCTGAAGACTTGTGCTCCAGAACTTTCCATGCTCCTAGCCAAGCTGTTCCAGTACAGCTACAACACTAGCATCTACCCAGTAATGTGGGAAATTGGAAATTGCCCAGATATATCCTGTACACAAAAAGCAAGAGAAATCCAACCCAGCATATTACTGCCCTATCAGTCTGCCTTGATCATCAGTAAAGTGATGGAAGAGGTCATCAACAGTGCTATCAAGCGGCATTTGCTAAGCAATAACCTGTTCACTGGTGCTCAGTTTGGGTTCTGCCAGGATCACTCAGTTCCTGATTTCATTACAGTCTTGATCCAAACATGGACAAAAGTGCTGAACTCAAGAGGTGAGGTTAGAATGACTGCCCTTGACATCAAGGCAGTATTTGACCGAGTGTGTATCAAGGAGCCCTAGCAAAATTGGAGTAAATGGGAATCAGGGGGAAAACTCTTCACTGGTTGGAGTCATACCTAGCACAAAGGAAGATGGTTGTGGTTGTTGGAGGTCAATCATCTCAGTTCAAGGACATCACTGCAGGAGTTCTTCAGGGTGGTGTCCTAGGCCCAACCATCTTCAGTTGCTTCATCAGTGACCTTCCTTCCATCATAAGGTTAGAAGTGGGAATGTTCGCTGATGGTTGCATAATGTTCAGCACTATTCGTGACTCCTCAGATATTGAAGCAGCTCATGTCCAAATGCAGCAAGACCTGGACAATATCCAGGTTTGAGCTGACAAGTGGCATGTAACATTTGTGCCACATTTGCCAGGCAATGACCATCTTCAACAAGAGAGAATCTAACCATCTCCCCTTAACATTCAATGGCATTACCATTGCTGAATCCCCTACTATCAACATCCTGGGGGTTACCATTGACCAGAAACTGAACTGGACTAGCCATATAAACACTGTGGCTTCAAGGGCAGGTCAGAGGCTAGGAGTCCTGTGGCGAGAAACTCACCTCCTGACTCCCCAAAGCCTGTCCACCATCTATAAGGCACAAGTCAGGAGTGTGATGGAATACTCTCCACTTGCCTGGATGAGTGCAGCTCCCACAACACTCAAGAAGTTTGACACCATCCAGGATAAAGCAGCCTGCTTGATCAGCACCCCATCTACAAACATTCACTCCCTCCACCACCGACACCAGTGGCAGCAGTGTGTACCATCTACAAGATGTACTGCAGGGACTCACCAAGGCTCCTTAGACAGCACCTTCCAAACCCACGACCGCTACCATCTAAAAGGACAAGGGCAGCAGATACATAGGAACACCAACAGCTGCAAGTTCCCCTCCAAATCACTCACCATCCTGAATTGGAAATATATCCCCATTCCTTCACTGTCACTGGGTCAAACTCCTGGAACTCCCTCTCTAATGGCACGGTGGGCGTTCCTACACCATATGAACTGCAGCGGTTCAAAAAGGCAGCTCACCTTCTCAAATTAGGGACAGGCAATAAATGCTGGCCTATACAGCAACGCCCACATCTCATGAATGAATAAAAAAAATTCTTAATGAAGGCCATCCAAGTCAAGGAGAAGTTCAAAGAGAGACTACCAATCTTGCAAGTCTGACAAGACACGATCAGGGAGAGTCGTGAAGCCTCTTGACAAATTGAATCTGTGCAGTCAGAGACTTGTGGGGAGATGGCTTGTAAATAAAAATTAATCTAAAAAAATATATATATAAAAAGTTGGGGGGAGGGGATGTAGTATTAGGTTTGTAAGAAATAACATGTGGGACTGTGTAAATAGCACTTCCCATAATGCTGATCTAAGAGACACATGACCTAGAGTCGAGATGGAGAATGTTCCTAGCTTCAGCAGAGTAACACCTAGTAAGACGACCATAAGCTATAGGAGCAAGAAGTAGGCCATTCGGCCCAATGAGTCTGCTCCGCTATTCAATGAGATTATGGTTGATCTGATAATCCTCAGATCCACTTTCCTGCCTTGTCCCCATAACTCTTGATTCCCTGACTGATTAAAAATCTGTCTATCTCAGCCTTGAATATACTTAATGGCAGAGCCCTCTGCAGTAAAGAGTTCCATAGGTTGACTACCCGCAAAGAAGAAATTCCTCCTCATCTCTGTTTTAAATGGGCATCCCCTTACACTGAGATTATGCCGTCTGGTCCTAGACTCTCCCACAAGGGGAAACAACCTCTCAGCATCTACCCTGTCAAGCCCCTTAAGAATCTTATATGTTTCAATAAGGTCGCCTCTCATTCTTCTAAATTCCAATGAATACAGGCCCAACCTACTCATCCTCCCCTCATAAGAAAATCTCTCCTTACCCAGGATCAACCTAGCGAACCTTCTCTGGGCTGCCTCCAATTCCAGTATATCTTTCCTTAGATAAGGGGACCAAAACTATTTACAGTATTCCAGGTGTGGTCTAACTAATGCATAGTTTTGACAAGACTTTCCTATTTTTATACTCCATTCCCTTTGAAATAAAGGCCAACATTCCATTTGCCTTCCCTATTACCTGTTGAACTTGTACGTTAGCTTTTTGGGATTCATGCACAAGGACTCCCAAATCCTTCTGTGCTGCAGCCTTCTACATTTAAATGATATTCAGCTCCTCTATTCTTCCTGCCAAAGCGCATTACCTCACATTTTCCCACATTATATTCCAACTGCCAAGTTTTTACCCACTCACTTAACCTGCCTATATCCCTCTGTAGACTCCTTGTGTCCTTGTGTCATCCTCACCACTTGCCTTCCCACCTATAGTCATGTATATATGTATATAGCTCAGTTATATTTCATAAACCAGTTATTGTTTAGACATACCAATGTCTCAGCAATCAATCCTCAGACAGTCCAACCAATATACAACAGTAATTGTTTCTCTTTCTATCTAATTCTCTATCTATCTCTTTCTCATGCACAGAAACGCAAACACACATACATAAATACGATGGGTGTGAAAGACACCTTGGCCTGGGGTGTAAAATTGGTGAAATCACTTTTGTTGTACCACATGTCTGATATTTAGTTTAACTGAAGACAGTGGAACTGAATTTTGAGGTTGGCCTGCCAAAGGCACCCTCTGCAATATCACCTGTTTGATGTCACTGTCTGTGTCAAGTTTCCTCCCCCCACCCCCGGCAATTTCACTGAGAATTAATACGTACCAGAATCCGAAAAGGAGCTCCAGGTATAAAGAAGCGTTTTGTCTTTGTCAGGTTAATCGTATAAGTTAGAGCCTCATTTCTTTCCTTTTCTTCCTCGTAAGCTACATAGTGAAACACAAAAGTTTTCACTTGTTGACTAATTAAAACAGAGAGCGCTAACAATGGACTTTTCCCAAGATTTCCTGGTGTACCCAAGTAGGCCTAGCTCAGTCTGTGGGCACGAGCACTTGGACCTGTTCAACCTGCCTCAGCAAGACGAAACAAGACAAAGACTAAAAGTTCTTATAAGGTAACCAGCAGCGAACTGAAAAGTGGAACATGTATAAATCCTATATAATCCTACGTAAGGTGAATGGTATAGATACATGTAAGGGGAAAGTAGGTGAGCCCATGAGGAAGAAAAAAATTGGAAAGATATGTTGATGGGGTTACATGAAGTGCGGAGACCTGGAAGAGGCTCAAACACTAGCATGGGCTGGGTGGGCTGAATGGGCAGTTACTGTGCCATAAACACTAAGCAATTCTATGTAAATGGCAACAAAGTCAAACCCAAAAGACAAGCGAACATAATTTGACTTCATTTATATAGTTCAGCTATATCTCATAAACCAGTTATTGTTTAGACATACCAATGTCTCAGCAATCAATCCTCAGACAGTCCAACCAACATACAACAGTAACTGTTTCTCTTCATGAATCAAAATCCTGTAAAGTTAGAAAGTCAGCTGAAAGTGCAGCCGGTACAGTGAATTTCAAGTACTACAAGTACCTGGTGGGGAAAGAGCCTTTTTCATATTTATACACTTTCAGACTTTTAATACACTATCCACTGTCTCTGCGGGAGATTCTGGAGAACCCAACATGACAGTAGCCTTAAATATCAGAATGAACAGGAGGGGCAGGCAGAAAAATGGAGTTGAGGCCACAATCAGATCAGCTATGAAGTGAAGTTAAAGTGAAGTTAAAGGTAACCCAAAGATGTTTTACCAATACATTAATGCTAAAAGGTTAGTTAAGGAAAAAGTGGGACTTATCAGAGATGAAGATGGAAACTTGTGTGTAGATGCAGAGGCTGTGAGAAGGGTTTTGAATGAATATGTTGTCTCCGTGTTTACAAAGGAAAGGGAGGATGTAGATGTAGTAGTCCAGGAGGAACACTGCGAGATATTGGACGGGATAGTCATAAAGAGAGAGGAAGTACTCGAAGGGTTGAAATCCTTGAAAGTTGATAAGTCACCAGGGCCAGATGGATTGTTTCCGAGGCTGCTGAAGGGAGTCAGGGAGGAGATAGCAGATGTTCTGAGGATGATTTTCCAATCTTCACAAGATATAGGGGAGGTACCGGAGGACTGGAGAAATGCAAACGTAGTTCCATTATTTAAAAAGGGATCAAAGGAAATGCCAAACAATTATAGGCCAGTTAGTCTTACATCGGTGGTGAGCAAATTAGTAGAATCAATCCTGAGAGATAGGATTAACTGTCATGTGGAAAGGCATGGACTAGTCAGGGATGGTCAGCATGGATTTGTTAAAGGAAGGTCTTGCCTCACAAATTTGATTGAATTCTTTGAGGAAGTGACAAGAAGGGTTGATGAAGGTAGTGCAGTGGATATTGTGTACATGGATTTTAGCAAGGCATTTGACAAGGTCCCACATGGCAGATTGGTCAGGAAAGTAAAAGCCCATGGGATTCAGGGTAATGTGGCAAACTGGATAAAAGGTTGGCTTTGTAACAGGAAACAAAGGGTAATGGTTGATGGATGCCCTTGCAAATGGAAAGTTATCTCAAGTGGTGTTCTACAGGGCTCGGTGTTGGGACCCTTGCTGTTTGTGTTATATATTAACGATTTGGACGTGAACGTGGGGGGCATGATTGGGAAATTTGTAGATGACACAAAGATTGGCCGAGTAGTGGATAGTGTAGAGGATAGCCATAATCTCCAAAACGATATAGATGGGTTGGTGGAGTGGGCGGTAAAGTGGCAGATGGATTTTAACATAGAGAAGTGTGAGGTCATACATTTAGGGAGGTCAAACTGTTACAAGGATTACAAAATGGGAATATACTAAGAGGGGTAGATGAAGTGAGGAGATCTTGGCGTACAAGTACACAGGTCCCTGAAGGCAGCAGTTCAAGTAGACAAGGTTGTAAAGAATGCATATGGAATGCTCTCCTTCATTGGCAGAGGTATAGAATATAAAAGTAAGGAAATAATGTTGGAATTGTATAAAACACTGGTGAGGCCACAACTGGAGCATTGTTTGCAGTTCTGGTCACCACATTACAGGAAGGACGTAATAGCTCTGGAGAAAGTGCAGAGGAGGTTTACAAGAATGTTGCCAGGGTTAGAAAAGTGTAGCTACGAGGAGAGATTGGATAGGTTGGGGTTATTTTCCTTAGAACAAAGAAGGCTGAGAGGTGACTTGATTGAGGTGTACAAAATTATGAGGGGAATAGATAGAGTGGACAGGATAAAAGTGTTTCCCTTGATGGAGAATTCTAGAACCAGGGGACATAGATTCAAGATAAGTGGCAGAAGGTCTAGGGGGGACATGAGGAAGAACTTTTTTACGCAGAGGGTAGTGGGTGTCTGGAATTCGCTGCCCAAATTGGTGGTAGAGGCAGAAACTTTAAACTCTTTAAAAAAGTACCTGGATCTGCACCTAAAGTGCTGTAAGCTGCAGGGCGATGGGCCGGGTGCAGGAAGGTGGGATTAGAAAGGGCACCTGGGTGTCCTCGGGCTGGCAGGGACAAGATGGGCCGAATGGCCTCCTTCTGTGCCATAACCTTTCTATGGTTCTATGATATTATTGAATGGTGGAACAGGCTGGAGAGACCAAATGGCCTACTCCTGCTCTTATTTCTTATGTTCTTATATCCCTAAGGGAGCTCCTGTGGCACAGTGTAGCGTCTCTGCCTCTGAGCCAGAAGTTCTGAGTTCAAGTCCCACTCCAGGACTTGATGGTGGCAGAAGGTGCATTCATAATGTGGCCAAACAGGTTGCTTACCAACCTGTAAATCCTTCCACCATGCCTCTCACAGGCAGTAAGAGCAGGAGAGAATCCTGGTCAGCCATGCTTGATGCAGATTGGCACTGCTCAAGCTATAGACTCTGGCTTCAGGCTAGAGACCTGTTCCAAACAAAATGAGCTATGGAAAACAGATGTAAGATGTACTCTGTCTGCCTCATGCATCTTTAGATGTGGAAAGCCTTCTAAGTCTTTGTTCTTAACGCACTGCAATCTCAACAGCTCTAATTTCCAGACTTGTTGGTCAAAGGGTTAAGGGAACACTAAAATTAGACCAGTGAAGAAATTTTGCTGGTTATTGTCGGAAGGTGTATAATAGAGTAGAGAGGAAAAAGCTGTTTTATTGACAGAAGGACCAGAGGACACGGATTCAATATAATTGGTAAAACCAACCAGAGGGGAGGTGAAAAGAAAAATGAGTTGCTGTGATCTGGAATGCCCTGCTTGAGACAATGGTGGAAGCAGATTCAGTAATAACTCTCAGAAGGGAATTGAATAAAGGCTTGAAATGGCAAAGATTTGTACGGCTATGGGGAAAGAAAAGAGGGAACGAGAGTAGCTGAATAAAACTTCTGAAGAGCCTGCACAGGCATGATGGGCTGAACGGTCTCCTTCTGTGCTGTGAGAATCTAAGGGCTAGAAATCCATACAGGGCAGAGGCAAAAAAACAGGTAGCATCAGATCATCCCATTCAACCCATTGTCTGATATTCAGTTCAATCAATGGGATGAAATATCTGGTGCTATGTGGAGTGGACAGCTGATCTGATATCCTCAACTCCAGGTGAATTTCTAGCCTGGTGACTCTGCGATTGTATGAAATGTGTGACTGCTTAAAATGCGCCTTTAGTTTGTTAAGGGTATGTTAATTGTATTATCAAGGTTAAGTATGCACAAGGAAAAGGCATTGATTAAGTATCTTGAGCACATATAAAGAAAGACTTCTGGGATGCTGGGTGATGGTAGGTTAGCAACCGAGATAGGTAATGCTGCATTCTGTAAACAAACCTACCAACAAGATAAGGATTTGTGTCTCGTTTCATAGTTCACCATCTGGCTGGGATCCATTTAAGATATTTGGCAAACCATATGCAAATGAAGGTCAGCCGCGGAAAATTTTAGGGGACCACTGGTGGTTCCTAAAACCGCACAGGTATTCGATTGGACCACCTCATGCCCAACTTTATGCACCTCTCCACCCTCCCCCCCAACTACCCCCTGCCCCCCACTGCTCAGCTCGTTTTCACTTGTCAAGCCAACTGGGGAGAAGCCATATCTGCCCAACGTGGGGGCCAATCTCTGCTCATCTAGCATGGTTACCTCCCCGAGGTTCCACCCTGACCATTCAGGCCTCCAAGCATGCTCATGAGGGTCTGGGTTTGCTCTACCCACCTCCTGCCCAGTGGAAATGTTCACTGCTCAATATCATTGGGAATAAACAAGTTTGTTCAAAAGCAAAATACCATGGATGCTGTAAGTCTGAAATAAAGACAAAAAATGCTAGAAATACTCAGCAGGTCAGACAGCATCTGTGGAGAAAGAAACAGAGTTAATATTTCAAGTCAATGACCTTTCATCAGAATTAAGTTTTTGTTTTTCTAAGCACCACTGGCAAAAATAATTTCTAAATTGGAAAAGGGATAGATCAGGTACTGGTTGCAGAAGACCCCTCGGGTTTCACGGTGAATAAAACCTCAAATTATGGGCAGAATAATATGGCGGGGGGCGGCGTGGATGGCACACCACCCCAGAAACCACGTCAGCATGCAGCCAACACGCTCCAAGCCAACATACCCCACAGCCATAAAGCACTGTGGGCCTCATTAAGAGGGCCAAGTGGGACTTCTGCTCCTCACTGGGGCAGAAGTCCCGCCCTCTGGAGCTGCCAGCCAATCCTCGTTCAGCCCTGGCAGCGTCAGGAAGGTGTAAGTGGCAGATGCTGGAACTGCCGATGAGGGGCAGAGCCCAAGGCCTAGGATCCTCGGAGTAGGTAAGTCTGGGGTCATGGCCCAGGGGGATGGGAGAGGTTAGGGAGAGGGACAGATGGGGGAGGGGCAGGTTTGAGGCAGGGAGTGGGTAGGAAGGAAGTAGCTGTTCAGTCTAAGGAGGGGGCTGCCTCAAGATCGGCAAAGAGCTGCCCCCAAAGAACAACACCCCCTTTTCCTTCCCGCCTTTTAGCTATTTCAGATTAAAAATCGGGCTTCCTGCTCCTGCCCTGCTGCCTGTGCCAAACGTTTTATGGTGTGAGCTGCGTATTATCGGGATCAATAGGCTTGATAACAAGCCTAATTGACCCATAATTGTTGATTTAAATCTGGTGGACAGGCTGCTGATTTTGGTGCCCACCCACCACCCATATTATGGGGGTGAGTTCAGGAGTGGACAGGAAGGTGGTGTAATTGGCATCCACCCCATTTTACGTGGCCCCCCCCTGTCCATGGGAAACACGCCCACCAGGGGCACGTAAAATGCAGTCCTATCAGACATAGCCATGCAGGTTAAAATAGGACAGGTCAGCAAATCAACTGGACCATCTCTTGGCAGTTCTGATGTCTCTGCTTTATTTTTTGGGTGTGAAGTGTACGGCAGGCATTGATTTAAAATGACAATACTGACTGTATGTCAACAGTTAATTAAACATAACTTTGACAATGTCATGCCACAACTTCACCATGCGGACTTATCGGATGTCCAAACATACCTTTCCCAAAAATCCCGGTGATAATAGGAGGATGTTTGGAAAAAAGTGACAATAGGGCAGAGTATAAATAAAGCATAAAACCAGTTTTCATCAAGACATTTAAGGTTTCTTCAAGTCTGCAATAGTTCACCATAATGATGGCTGGCAAACTACCTTCATACAACAGCTGACTCATCCTCCTGATCTTATTCATGTCGTGATTATATATTCCACATAAATCCACAGCTGAATTAAGATTCCAACTTCAACAGAAAATGCAAAATAAACCCACAACATTTCCAGCAAAATGTCTTTTCTCTCTTGATATAGCTGATCCCGGTTAACAATGAATGGAAGTATTAAATTAAAACTTACCTTGCTCCTTAATTTGAAAGTTTCTGTAGCCCTGGTACATAGAATATGATGTAGGGGCTCCCTGTATCTCAAAGTCTCCAACCCTTTAATTAAACAGATGTGCTTTGTCAGTAAATTTGAAAGCAATTCAAATACTTTTCACAAAATAATATTCCTGCATATAAACGTGTGATTCTTCAACCAAGGAGGAAATGGAGATTCAAGTCTCAGATCTTTCCTGTGACACTCAGATGGTTCGTTTGTATAATGACTCCAGAGAGTAGACACTGGGAAGAGTCTTTTTATTTTTGTTTTTGCTTAGGTAAGAGGTCTTTCACTGGGGTCTCTTTCTTGGTTCAAGAGAAAGGAATCAGACACGTCTATATGGATTTTAAGAAAGCATTCGACAAAATACCACATAAAAAGCTGGTTAACAAAATTGAGGCCCATGGAATATGCGGGTCATTGTCAGTTTGGATAAAAAATTGGCTTAAGGACAGAAAACAGCGTGTTGTAGTGAATGGTTGTTTTTTTAGACTGGACAATGGTAGACAGTGGTGTCCCCCAAGGATTAGTGCTAGAACCACTGCATTTTTGCTACATACAAATGACTTCGATACTGGCATACAAAGTAAAATTTCAAAATTTATCAATGATATTAAATTTGCAGGTGTCGCAGACAGTAAGGATGATGCCAATCAGCTGGAACAGGACATGGGGCAGGATTTTCCCCGTCGGGGGGGAAGTTGAAGTGCGGGCACGCGAAGGCGCGCCTCCGATTGGCACCCCCGATCTGGGGCACCCTGCCATTTTACGTGAGTGGGCCAATTAAGGCCCGCCCAGCGTGACATCCGCACGGAAGCACTGCGCGCTCCTTGTGCGGGCGGGGGGGTGGGGATATCCCTAAACCCGAGAGTGTGCACACAAAAGAGCGCACTCATCTCCCTAAGAATAAGTGTAGAGCCTGAGGCTCTACTGTACAAATTATTAAAAATAGAAAAAAAAATCCCTGACATGTCCCCTCATGTGACACTGTCACATGAGTTGGGACATGTCCATAACTTTTAAAAAAAACTTTAATTAAATTTTTTAAACCCTACATGAAATCTCATCCCGCCCATGGATGAGGTTTCATGTTTTTTCTAATGCCCGCCAGGGCTCCTGGTCCATTAATTACTTAAATGGCTCTGTCAATGACCTGAATTGGCCATTGACAGGTCGACGGGCGCGCAGCTGATTTTGCTGAGCCCCCGCCTACCTGAAAATTTAAATGGGGCGCGGTGACGTCGGGAGTTCCACCCGACGTCACCGCGCATCATTTTACGCATTGGTGAGCAGGCCCCGCCCCCTGCTTGCCAACAGGAAAATCCTGCCCATGGATAAGCTAGCAGAATGGGCAGACAAGGGGTAAATTGAATTCAGAGAAGTGTGAGGTTTGGCAGAGGAGATAGGGAGAAGCCATATAGGCTTCATGGCACAATTTTAAAGACCGTACAGGGATGGGGACCCAGGGTTCAGGTGAAGGTGGCAGGACATATTGAGAGAGTGGTTAGCAAAGCACATGGGAGCTTGGACTTCAGAAATAAAGGCATTGAGTACAAAATCAGGGAAGTTATGCTGAATCTGTATGAAGCTCTGGTTATATCACAACTAGAGTATTGTGTCCAGTTCTAGTCATCACACTTTAGCAAGGATGTGAGAGTGCAGAGGAGATTTACCAGAATGGTTCCAGGGATGAGGGGATATTCGGTACAAGGTTAGGTTGGAGAAGCTGGGGGTTGTTCTCCTTGGAGCAAAGGAGATTGAGGGGAGATTTGATAGACGTGTACAAGATTATGACAGTTTAGATAAGATAGACAAAGAAAAGCTGTTCCCATTAGCTGATTGCACAAGGACTAGGGGACATAGGTTTCAGATCTTAGATAAGAGACGCAGGGGGAATGTGAGCAAGAATGTTTTTACACAGCAAGTGGTAATGCCCAGGAACCTGCAGCCCATGAGGGTGGTGGAAATGGAGACAATCAATGATTTCAAAAGGAAATAGGATGGGCACTTGAGGAAAATAAACTTGCAGGGCGATGGGGGTAGAAACTGGGGAATGGGGCAGAGTGGATTGTTCTACAGAGTGTCGGCCTGGGCTCGATGGGCTGAATGGCCTCCTTCTGTACCATTAAGACTCTATGACATCAGTGTTGAAAGTAGGAGCTGAGCAAATTGAAAAAGTGAATGACTCAAATGTCCAAACTTGAATGCTGAGAGTCTTACAAGTAAACTGGGAGACCCAAAGCACCATGCCCAAGAGGCTTGTAGTGATCCTGTTCAACGATGATAAGTCTTGGATGAACGGACAAGGTTACAAATTCCTTGGCAGAGAGAATAGACAGAAACTAGGAGGATGCATAGTATGTTATTTAAAAAGGAACTTGATGATAATGCATATGAACCTCCTGCTAGGGAAGGATAATAAGCTGTAAGATTGTTAGTTTAATGATTTTCAACAACCCTACACAACAGAGAAAAGGGATCTGCTGCTGTTTCACTGTACACTGAAACAATCAGCAGAATGAGTGGCATCAGTATGTGCAACAGGAGGGGAGACAGATGGGGCGAGCCCATAGCCCAGGAGTTATGAATCTTCATGAGACACTGTCACAACCATGCATGGAGGCCAGTGTACAGCTCTGGTTGTTGTCACACAGAAAGGTTAGCCAGGCAGCTAAATGGAAAAGAATATGAAATTTAATACCAAGCTTACAGCACCTCCACCATGAGGAGAGGACAAAGACATTCTTGAATCAGTTTGTTGGGGAAGGAGAAAATTCTGGCCAAGTATTCGAAGAACTTGTGAAGGAGCAGATACACTGTGCCTTGATGATGTGCACCTATTTGTCACAAACTCTAGAACCCAGAAGCTGAAAGATGCGGACAGTTTATTTTTGATTCTGCAGGAGTGTAGAAAATGGGAAAGGGGCTGAGCAGGTAGCCAGCTGACTCTGGTCAAACAGAAAATTAAAGAATTCTATTATCATTGTTGTGGGTCTTAGCTTTGGTTATCCTTGATTAGGATCGACAGAAACTGCTGGAGACAAGGCTGCTGGTAAACTTTAACTTTTATTGAACATTCTATCATGTACAGTACAAGGTTTAACATGAAGCTCTACATAGAACTATCTCTCAGCATAAACTGTTGTCATGTGATCTTATGTTACTGATGGTGTAGACTGTCTATTTATATATTTAACATTAACCCTTTACATGGCAAGAATGACTAGATATCTGAGGAGAAAGGTATTGAAGGACTTCAGTATTTCTAGGCCAACCAAACAGTATGAAATTCAATAACCTAATTCTACACTTGTCTACAATATTGTAAAGAATTTCCCAGTTTCATCAACCTGAACTGTTTTCTGAAAATATTTACATGAATAAAAAAGATTGCTGGCATGTCAATGGACAACAATAGGAGGTGGGTCCTGCCCCACAATATTCTGCCTTTACATTTACTGATTCATGTCTGTGTTGGCTTTTTCAAAGAGCTCTCCAAAATCCACTTCTTTGTATTTACCCCATAACCATTAAAATTTAACCCCTTTCAAGTTTTTATCAAATTCTGTGCATTGCTGTCTGTGGGGAACTTGGAGCTGAAGGAGGTCAGCAATACAATATATTGTTTTGTTTGGAGGAAAATATGAATACTCAACTTGTGCTTATTAAGGGACTGGTTTCCTGGTATTGATTGAGGGCTTAAAATCACTCCTAACATTTCCTCAAGGGGTGGTATATCAGTGCAAATAATCATGAGAAGAAATTTTCATCCCTTGGTTAAATAATGGAAGAACACTGACATGCTCGCTCTGTGTTTTGCATCCTGTTCAAAATGCTCACTGGGCACTTGGATTGGTTTAGCGACAGGAAACATGATTCTGACCCAGACGTCAGGGTTTAAATCTCCTTTTTAATTTATTTGAGCAAATCCCTAGTGGTTCTGGGAGGATGGTGATAGGTCTCCTCCAATAATCCATTGCTTGAGGGGTCAGTTCAGAAAGCACTGAGTCAACTACTTATTGTGGGCTAGAGTGTGGGAGACTTGAGCACAAAATACAGACTGACAGTCCAGTGCAGTACTGAGGGAGAGCTGCGTTGTCAGATAAAATGTTAAACCGACAGCTTTTCACTTCCTCCAAATTAAAGGTGTGACTATGGGTACTCACATGGGTCCCAGTTATGCCTGTCTCTTTGTGGGATAAGAGAACATTCCTTTTTCCAGCCCTACTCAGACCCCCTTTCATAACTCTTTTTCCGGTACATTGATGACTGTATCATTGCCCCTCGGTACTGCCCCTCAGTGCTTTCATTTGGACCTGGAAATAATTAATCAATTTTTCTTCCAATTTCCAACACTCTTCCTCCTTCACATGGTCCATCTCTGACACTTCCCCTCCCTTCCTTGACTTCTGTCTCCATTTCTGGTGATAGACGTATATCAATATTCATTTCAAGCCCACTGACTCCCACAGCTTGACTACACATCCTCGCAACCTGCTTCCGAGGCCCAACCATCTTCAGATACTTCATCAATTACCTTCCTTCCATCATAAGGTCAGAAGTGGGGATGTTCACTGCACCACTCCTCAGCTACTGAAGTAGTCCATGTCCAAACTCCAGCCTGATGCCACCACTAAACACATCTTCCCCTCCCCTCCTCAGTCAGCATTCGAGAGATCATTCCATCCGTGACACCCTGGTCCACTCCTCCATCAGCTCAAACACCTCATCCCCATCCCAGGGCAGCTTCCCATGCAATCACAGGACGTGTAACTCCTGCCCCTTTACCTCCTCACCGTCCAAGGTCCCCAACACTCCTTCCAGGTGAAGCAGCTATTTATTTGCATTTTTTTCAATTTAGTCTATCGAGTTCCAAAGAAGAGCCATGCTGGACTCGAAACGTTAACTCTGTTTCTCTCTCCACAGATGCTGCTAGAGTTTCTCCAGCATTTCCTGTTTTTATTTCAGAATTCCAATGTCCGAAGTATTTTGCTTTTATTTTAGAGGTCAACAATATAGGTGCCTGCACACAGAAGAGTGTTTTAAACAAAATCAGAGACTCACAGCGAGGAAGGAA
Organism: Cetorhinus maximus; assembly: GCF_964194155.1. Classification (NCBI taxonomy): domain Eukaryota; kingdom Metazoa; phylum Chordata; class Chondrichthyes; order Lamniformes; family Cetorhinidae; genus Cetorhinus; species Cetorhinus maximus. The sequence continues at coordinate 28,148,047 of NC_135894.1, forward strand.
CCTTTACTTCGCCCCTGCAGACTGCATCGGAGCCTTGTTGATGGCTCCTTGTTTCCATAACAACCTGGCCGGAGTGCTAGAATGTAACAAGACAAATCCTGGTTAGTTATTATCCGTAACCTCAGTCTGATTAGAAATGTCAACTTGTGTCAAGGGAGCCACTTTAACTTGTATCATCCGGGAACTGAAAAGAAGCAAGACTTGCATTTATATAGTGCCTTTCATGGTCACTGGATGTTCCAACGAATTTTCCCATCAATGAAGTACTTCTGGAGTGTAGTCACAGTTATAATGTAGGAAACATGGCAGCCAATTTGCACCCAGCAAGCTCCCACAAACAATAATGTGATAATGAGCAAATAATCTGTTTTAGTGATGTTGATTGAGGGATAAATATTGACTAAGGGCACCTGGAAAAACTCCCCAACTCTGCTTTGAAATAGTGTTTTGGGTTCTATTTGCCGAGAGGACAAGCTGGGTCTCAGTTTAACATTTTATCTGACAGTGCAGCTCTCCCTCAGTACTGCACTGGGATGGCAGGCTATATTTTGTGCTCAAATCCCCGTATTCTAGCCCACAATTAGTAGTTGACTCAATGCTTTCTGAACTGACCCCTTAAGCAATGTATAGAGGAGACCTATCACCACCATCCCAGAACCATTAGGGATTTGATCCAGTAAATTAAAAAGGGGATTTAGACCCTGACATCTTGATCAGAATCACGTTTCCTGTCGCTAACACAATCCAGTGTCCAGTGGGCATTTTGAACAGGACCCAATACACAGGATAAACATGTCAGCGTTCTTCCATTACTTAACCAAGGGATGAAGATTTCTTCTCTTAACTCTTTGCACAGACATACCTACCTCTTGAGGAAATATTAGGAGAGATTTTAAGAGCTCAGACAAGATCAGGAAACCAGTCCCTGGTTTTCGGTTCAGTAAGGTTACTGCCTGAACAAGCATCGGTTGGGTATTCCCTTTTTTCCTGCTCCTCCAATCAATGCAAGAAGCATTGATGGAACTCTCACCAAAGACTCTGACCGGAATTTTCCAGCCCCCCCACCGTGGCAGGTTCCCCTGTGCCAGAGCTGGCGAGCCATTGAAATCTCTATTCACATTGGCAGGACCAGAAGATCCCGCTGGCGTGAGGGGCTGGAAAATTCCGGCCTTTGGATCTGACTGCACTGAGCTGAGAGTTTTACATGGGGTGAAATTGGACAAGGTGCGTCTGTATCATAGCACTGATCCTTTCTGTTATTTCTCTGAGCGATATTATCAATTCATGGGCAAAGCAAGGACAAGAGTATGTGGCAATCCTACAAGTATCGGGAATTGGGTTGGGAATGTAGACATTTATTTTAGGTAGGATGCTCCCAGGTATCAGAGTGAGGAAGATTTCTCTGGAACCGGTGGATGTACTGTACTTAAGATTTCCAGAAGGCATTTGATAAAGTGCCACATCAAAAGTTATTGCAGAAAATAAAAAGCTTATGGTATAGGGGGTAATATAATAGCATGGATAAAAGATTGGCTAGCTAATAGGGAGCAGAGAGTTGGCATAAATGGGTCTTTTTCTGGTGTACCACAGGGATCAGTGCTGGGGCCTCAACGTTTTACAATTTATATAAATGACTAGGATGAAGGGACTGAAGGAATTGTTGCTAAATTTGCTGATGACACAAAGATAGGTAGGAAAGTAAATTGTGTAGAGGATGTAAGGAGGCCAGAAAGTAACATAGATAGGTTTAGTGAGTGGGTAAAGATCTGGCAAATGGAGTGTAATGTGGGCAAATGTGAAATTGTTCATTTTGGCAGGAAGAATAAAAAAGGTCCTAATTATCTAAATAGTGAGAGAATGCAGAGCTCTGAGATTCAGAGGGATCTGGGTGTCCTGGTGCTTGAATCACAAAAGGTCAGTATGCAGGCACAGCAGGTAATTAGGAAGCTAATAGAATGTTATCATTTATTGTGAGGGGAATTGATTACAAAAGTAGGGAGGTTATGCTTCAATTGTACAGGACATTGGTGAGACCACAGCTGGACTATTGTGCACAGTACTGGTCTCCTTATTTAAAGAAAGATGTATACGTGTTAGGAGAAGTTCAGAGAAGGTTTACTAGACTAATACCAGGAATGGAGGGGTCGTCTTATGAGGAAAGGCTGGACAGGTTAGTCTTGTATCCACTGGAATTTAGAAGAGTAAGAGGTGACTTAATTGAAACCTTTAAGACCCTGAGGGGTCTTGACAGGGTGGATGTGGAGAGGATATTTCCTCTTGTGGGAGAATCTAGAACTAGGGGTCACTGTTTAAAAATAAAGGGTCGCTCAGTTAAGGCAGAGATGAGGAGAATTTTTTTCTTCCAGAGGGTTGAGTATCTTTGGAACTCTCTTCCTCAAAAGGCATTGGAAGCAGAATTATTGAATATTTTTAAGGCACAGCTAGATAGATTCTTGATTAACCAGGGGGTGAAAAGTTATCAGGGGTAGGCAGGAATGTGGAGTTAAGGTTACAATCAGAACAGCCATGTTCTTATTGAAAGGTGAAGCAGGCTCGAGGGGCTGAGTAGCCTACTCCTGCTCCTAATTCGTATGTTCATACGTAAATAGAAACAGGGAATGCTGGAAATACTCAGCAGATCAGGCAGCACCTGTGGAGAGAGAAACAGAGTTAATGTTTCAGGCCTGTGACCTTTGATCAGAACTGGGAAAAGTTTTAGCGAGTGAAATGGGGGGAGGGTGGCCAGAAGAGCAAAAGGCAAGGTCTGTAATAGAGTGGAGGTCAGGAAAGATCAAATAACAAAAGAGTTCATGATGCAAGGTCAAAGAGAATGGAAATGAGACAAGGAACATCGTCTAGATGAGGTGTGAATAGCTGCCATCTGAACACAAAGTAAAGAAAATAAAAGAGAAACCAGAGAAAAGACCAAACCAGCAAAGGACCATGAAGCAAAATGGGGCCAAAGGTTATGATCTAAAATTGTTGAACTCAGTTAAAAACAGAAAATGCTAGTGACACTCAGCAGGTCAGGCAGCATCTGTAGAGAGAAACATAGCTAATGTTTTAGCTTGGGAGCCTTCACCAAAACTGAGGAAAGGTAAAAATGTAATATATTCTAAGCAGATGAAATGGGAGAGGGTGGAAAAAAATCAAAAGGGAAGGTCTGTGATAGGGCGAAGGACAAGGGAGGTTAAATGAGAAAAGGTTTCAAGGTACAAAAGCCAAAGAGAGTGGTAAAGGGTACAGTAATGAAACAAAAGATATATCTAGATGAAGTGTGAATGGCTACATAGCAGCCATCTGAATGCAACACGAAGGGATAAAGAAAGAAAATGAAGCAAGACTAAACTAGCGAAATAAAAAAACCAAACAAGGTGAAGGCAAAGGTTATGATCTAAAGGTGTTGAACTCAATGTTGAGTCCAGAAGACTGGAGAGTGCCCAGTTGAAAGATAAGGTGCTGTTCCTCAAGCTTGCATTGAGCTTTACTGGAGCACTGTAGCAGGCCGTGAACAGAAAGGTCAGAGTGGCAGTATGGTGGAGAATTAAAATGACAAGCAACAGGAAGCTTAGGGTCATGCTTAGGGCTGAACAGGGGTGTTCTGCAAAGCAGTCACCCAGTTTATGTTTGTTCTTCCCAGTGTACAGGAGATTACATTGTGAGCAGCGAATACAGTATTCTAAATTGAAAGAACTACAAGTAAATTGCTGTTTTGCTTGAAAGGAGTATTTGGAGCATTGGATGGTGAGAAGGGAGGGGGTAAAAGGAGAGGTGTTGCATCTCCTGCGCTTGCATGGAAAGATGCCGTGGGAAGAGAACGGAATGTTGGGGTGACTGAGAAGTGGACCAGGGTATCACAGGGAGAATGGTTCCTTTGGAATGCTGAAAGCTGGTGGGGGGAGGTGGGTGGAATGTGTTTGGTGGTGGCATCACACTGGAGGTGGTGGAAATGACACGGAGGATGATCCATTGAATACGGAGGTTGGTGGAGCGGAAGGTGAGGACAAGGGGAACCCCATCTTGGTTCTGGGAAGGAGGAGAAAGGATGAGAGCAGAAGTGTGGGAAATAGCTCGGACACGGTGGAGAGCCCTGTTAACTATGCCAGGGGGAGTCCTCGGTTGAGGAAAAAGGAAGACATAGCAGATACGCTAGTATGGAGGGTTGCATTGTTTGACTTGACATGCTACAACATTCTGGACTCAACATTGAGTTCAACAACTTTAGATCATAACCTCTGCCTTCATCTTCTTCTATATATTTTTTTTCTTTTTTTCTGGGTTGGTCTTTGTCTTGTTTCTTTCTTTATCCCTTCATGTTGCATTCAGATGGTTTTTATGTAGATATTCATGCCTCATTTGGACTCAACCTTTGTTTCTTTACTATACCCATTACCACTCTCTTTGGTTGTTGCATCATGAAATCTTCTGTTATATAATCTCACCTGTCCTCCACCCTATCACAGAGCTTCCCTCTTGTTTTTCCTCCCTCTTCCCCCTTCCACTTGTTTAAAACTCTTACACTTCTATCTTTCTTCAGCTCTGATAAAAGGTCTTCGGCCTGAAACAGAATCGCAGATTTGTTACAGTGTAGAAGGCGGCCATTCGGCCCATCATGTGTCTGCACCAGATGCAGATCAAAACAGATGCTAAAGCAAAATACTGCGAATGCTGGAGATCTGAATTTTTTTTTAAAAGTGCTGGAGAATACTCAGCAGGTCTGGCAGCATCTGTGGAGAGAGAAACAAAGTTAACGTTTCGGGTCCAGTATGACTCTTCTTCGGAACTAAGTCACACCATCCGGTGTAGACCCGGTGTTCGACAGTGAGTGGTTCAGTGCTACATCAATTCCAACCCTGAAGGTGTAATTTCATGTGCTGAGAGAGTATGGAATCACATAGACCAGATTTCCTTCCTTAAAGGACATTAATGAACTAGATGGGTTTTTACAATACTCTGGCAGTTTCATGGTCACCATTACTTTTTGTATGTCTGTTCAGTAAGTCTCACAAAGAGGTTTTGAATCTTTTAAGGTTGAACATTAAGTGTTTATTGGTAACACATAACTATGTACATACATACAGCGTATAACCCAAGCTGTGAGCTAACTCCATGCTTGCTTCAACACAGGTCTATGTCCCATCCACAACTGATTATAGTCTCAGGTCATGTGCCTCTTTACATCACACTGTGGGCGGTACTGTTTCCCAATCCCACATTAGCCGTTGCTATGCCGGATCCTGTTATACTACGTTCCTGAGATTAGCTTTTTATTCCAGGTTTATTAATTGAATTTAAATACCCCCAGACGCAGTGATGGGATTTGAACTCAAGTCCCTGGCTCATTAGTCCAGGCCTCTGGATTAGTAGTTCAGCAACACAACCACAATACTATTGTATCCCCTGCACAGGGAGATGAAAACAACAACTTTATATAAGAAATTGATAAATACTCGAAAAGGGGAAATTTTCAGGGTGAAACGACAGTGGATTACAGCACCAAATTACTTACGGGCATATTGAACTTTTTAAGGAAGTCATCTGTTTTTTAAAAAGACATGCAAACAGAGACACTGGGCAAAAGGTGGCTGAGAATGTAAAGTAACCACCTTCTGGAAAATTCCTATGTGGATTATAATTGACTGACTAGCCCCAAGGGAACATGGAATGTTGCATCTAAAAAGGTGTGAATGCCTACTTCAGACAGAGACACTTGAAAGGAAGAGAGGGAATGCAAAAGGCTGAATTTTAATCTCCTGTGGTTGCAAAGGCAATGGAGACTGATTACCACATCTCAGCAGGCATCTAAAATCCACCTCTTGTTGAGCTATATCTCAGAATGTGGAAATGGTCTGAGTTGAAATAAAAATGACTTTGGGCAAAAGACATATTTGTTTTTTCCCTTCCAGGAAATGGGTTGAAAAGCTAGCTGCAGACCTGATCTGGGGCTAGTGTGTGCTGTGAGAGTCACAGCAGGAGAGGATCAACTTACAGGCAAAGGCTCTCTCTCTCTCTGTGTTGCTCGAGACAAATCAGCAAAGCCACAATCAAAAAGGAAATAGGACAGCTTATTCAATGAACCTGCAGAACCAAGTGACTCCAAAACAACAGGTAAACTGCCAAAGTCAGCTCCACTAGAATCACCCAACTTAACGGTCACAAAGTTTCACCATCCAGGCCTCATGGACAAGCCAAAGACTGATTCGTATATCTTTTTAAAAACTTTCATTTGGACTCAGCTTCTCGGTTCTGATCTGTGTGCATGTGTGTTATGTTTTTCTTATTTTTTTCTCAAATTTTTAGTAACTAATAAACTTACTCTTTCTTTAATTCAAGAAAGCCTAGTTAAAGTAGCTCCTTCTAAAACAAATACATCTGGACTGGGAAAAGGTATCCACGGGGGGAAGGGATCCCTTTAAATTAACTTTGTTGTGACCCCAACCGAGGGGGTTGAATGAAATAGGGGAGCCAGCTCATTCCTCTTCACCTGGGGGCATAACATAATTGGGGTGCTGTTTGGGAAGTTAAAAAATTGGGGTAGCTCATCCAGGATCATAACAAATTGGGGACCTTGCCCCGGGACTGGTCATAATAAGGGCTACAGGGAAAGGTTTGGGGGTGGGACTGATTGGACAGTTCTTGCAAAGAGCCAACACAGACACGATGGGCCTAAAGGCCTCCTGCTATGGTCCATATAAGGCCTCATCCTACTAAATACTGTCCTGGTTGATATGAATAGATTGCAGAGGTCTTACCTGGGAAAGGTGTACTGTTGGGGTCATGTGCAAGCAGCAGGGACATCTGGATAAACTCAAAAAGAGGGTGCCAGTGTTAACTCCTAGCCCGCTTTACCATGCAGTTAGAGTCTGGGCAGTTTGCTCAACCTTAAGCACAAGATGCTCAGACCACTGACAGGAGTGACAGTATGACTGCATCCGGGGGAATATCTTTACCAAGACCCTGAATTTATAACAGCTCTAAAAGATAAACACATTGATAGCACACCTGGCCACTTAAAACACACAAGCAGCAACTTGCATAGCATATCCCAGATCTCCCAGTAACTGGCATCATGTCCAGACTGCTTATGCATTAGATGTCAGGGGTGAATATGAGGGTGGTACAGTGTGTGTAAGGATGAGGGGGTGAGTGAGTGTGCTTGTGCCTGCTGTGTCTAGTATGTGTGTGTCTAATGTGTGCACATCTATGTATCTGTGTGCGTCTGTGTCTTGGTGTGTGTCTGTGTGTGCGTCTGTGGGTTTGTGTACGTGTGTGCTCTGTGTGCATCTGGGTGTATCTGTGTCTTGGTGTGTGTCTGTGCTTATGTACACGTCTTTGGGTCTGTGTCTGTGTGTGTGCCTGTATGCATCTGTGTCAGTGTATGTCTGAACATTAACTCTGTTTCTCTCCCCACAGATGCTGCCTGACCTGCTGAGTATTTCTAGAAATTTTTGTTTTTATTTCAGGTTTCCAGCATCTATAGCATTTTGCTTTTGTTTTGTTGAACTCAAGGTTGAGCCCAGAAGGCTGTGAAGTGCCTAAATGGAAAATGAGGCGCTGTTGCTCAAGCTTCTGTTCAGTTTCACTGGAACACTGCAGCAAGCCGAGGACAGGAAGGTCAGAGTGGGATCAGGGTGTAGGATTAAAATGACAGGTGACCAGGAGCTCAGGGTCATGTGTGTGAACTGAAGAGAGGTGTTCCGCAAAGCAGTCACCCAATCTGCATCTGGTCTCCTCGATGTGGAGGGGGCCACACTGTGAGCAACAAGCACAGGATACTAAATCGAAAGAAGCACAAGCAAATCACTGCTTCATTTGGAAAGAAACTTTCTCTGAACTGGATTGGTACCAAAATCCTTACAGTAAAGGGATCATGTACCGACACCACGGGCTGTACAATAAATACTGGAATGTAATAGTCTTTGTGGCAGCATGTACATGATAACCAGTGCTGAAATAAGAAGACAATCACTTACCCAGATTTGCATTTCAATATCGCAATTTGAGAGCTTCATCTCATGGTCAAGGGAAAAAGTTTGAAATCGCACTGGAAGCAGATTTAATAGTTACAATGTGAGAAAATGTGTAAAGTGTATTTCAATTAACAATACCTACATTTTTGTCACTAATTCAATAGTCTCAGTGGAATTAGTGTATCATAATTCATTCACTCTAAACCATTAAAGAAAACATCAGCATTTGGAATAACAGGGGGCAGCTGATGAATGACACCAAGCTCATAACTTCACATGTTGGTCCTCGTCTCCTGTGTGTTACCAAGCTACCCACACAGATCACTCATATTGCCTAGAGAGAGAAGCAGGCACTGGCACTGGGTGCTAACTCCCTCGCTATCCCAGGACTGCAGAGAAACTGTCACAAAAAATTCAAGGACCTCATTAGGACAAACAATGGATCACACCTCTCCATTTCTTTAATGGCTGCCCTGGTCCAGAGAGCACTTTTCACCGCCCCAAATCCAAAATTAAAGCATCCCACTGTATTCTGGCCGAGGAGATCTGCAGCTCAGCAGTGTATGTGATAGCTACCCCTCCCTCATACCGGGATCACTAACCTGCAGAATCCTAAAACCTGTTCCTTCATTTTAGCAGCCTTATATCCCAACATTTGGCCCACATTCCTGAACCACTAGTTTTAACCCACAATCATGCTAATGTCTTTCAGGGTGAACTGCAAATTAATACACAATAATCCAATATAGGATGCATTCCTGACTACTAAACACTTCACCCTCTGGGGACAATGCAATGCAGCTCACAGGCACTTACTCAGATGAGGCTTTTTAAAAAATTTGATCATGGGATGTGGGCTTCGCTGGCTGGGCCAGCATTTATCACCCATCCCTAGTTGTCCTTGAGAAGGTGGTGGTGAGTTGCCTTCTTGAACTGCTGCAGTCCATGTCATGTAGGTACACCCATAGTGCTGTTAGGAAGAGAGTTTTGATCCAGCGACAGTGAAGGAACGACGATACATTTCCAAGTCAATATGGTGAGTGACTTGGAGGGGAACTTCCAGGTGGTGGTGTTCCCATCTGTATGCTGCCCTTGTCCTTCTAGATGGTAGTGGTCGTGGGTTTGGAAGGTGCTATCGAAAGAACCTTGGTGAATTCCTGCAGTGCATCTTGTAGATGATACACACTGCTGCTACTGTGTCACTGCGGTGGAGGGAGTGAATGTTTGTGGACATGGTGCCAATCAAGCAGGGTGCTTTGTCTGGACGGTGCCAAGCTTTTTGAATGTTGTGGGGGCTGCACTCATCCAGGCAAGTGGGGAGTATTCCATCACACTCCTGACTTGTGCCTTGTAGATGGTGGACAGGTTTTGGGGAGTCAGGAGGTGAGTTACTCGTCGCAGGATTCCTAGCCTCTGACCTGTTCTTGAAGCCACAGTATTTATATGGCTAGTCCAGTTCAGTTTCTGGTCACTGGTAACCCCCAGGATGTTGATAGTGGGGGATTCAGCGATGGTAATGTCATTGAACATCAAGGGGTGATGGTTGGATTTTTTCTTGTCAGTCATTGCCTGACACTTGTGTGGCACGAATGTTGCCACTTGTCAATCCAAACCTGGATATTGTCCAGGTCTTGCTGCATTTGGACATGGACTGCTTCAGTATCTGAGGAGTCGCAAATGGTGCTGAACATGGTGAAATCATCAGCGAACATCCCCACTTCTGACCTTATGATGGAAGGAAGGTCATTGATGAAGCAGCTGAAGATGGTTGGGCCTAGGACATTACCCTGAGGAAATCCTGCAGTGAAGTCCTGGAGCTGAGATGATTGACCTCCAACAACCACAACCATCTTCCTATGTGCTAGGTGTGACTCTAACCAGCAGAGAGTTTTCCCCCTGACTCCCATTGACTCCAGTTTTGCTAGGACTCCTTGATGCCACACTCTGTCAAATGCTGCTTTGATGTCAAGGGCAGTCACTCTCACCTCACCTCGGGTGTTCAGCTCTTTTGTCCATGTTTGAACCAAGGCTGTAATGGGGTCAGGAGCTGAGTGGCCCTAACAGAACCCAAACCGGGAGTCAGTGAGCAGGTCATTGCTAAGCAAGTGCCACTTGATAGCACTGTTGATGACCCCTTCCATTACGATACTGATGGTCGAGAGTAGACTGATGGGGCGGTAATTGACCAGGTTGGATTTGTCCTGCTTTTTGTGCACAGGGCATACCTGGGCAATTTTCCACATAGCCGGTTAGATGCCACTGTTGTAGCTGCACTGGAATAGCTTGGCTAGGGGTGCGGCAAGTTCTGGAGCACAAGTCTTCAGTACTATTATATGCTGCAAGAGACAGTCAACTCAGCAATATGTGGCTGGTGCCAGGTCGGTCATTGAGCATTCACCATGGTGTTCTTTTCGAAAAGGCATACAGACTGAGCCTTTTAACCCCTTTACTCCGGCTGCTGAATTTCAAGTAGATAATGTTCACTCACTTGTATCTTCTACTCCCCTTTCCTGCTGCTCCACCACAAGCAGCTGAAGGGGCAGGGAGATGAGTGTGACGATGAGGGAAAGGAGGAGCTCGAAAGAATTTCCCCTTTGTCGCATATGACAATCGTGATGAGGAAAAGCTGAAGAGTTTTCATCTCTCCCTTTATGGCAATCGCGATGAGGAAGAGGGATCAAGAATGCAGCCACCTAGCAATGGCAGCTGGGTCACCATACCCCCATCTCCCTCTGTCCCAACCAACTCCAACTGACCACAATCTTTGAACTTTCTCAAACAGCTGCTCGAGATTATCAGAGAGGGAGAGCAGGGATTGGATCATTGGACTGAGATAGTGGTACTGGTTCCTCACATTGTACCCATAGTGGAAGTGGTCCAGGGAATGGCGTATTCCCAGCTAAGGCTGAGAAGAAGCAGATTTCAGAATGATGAGACATGGAACTCATGGGTCTATGCCTGAATGAAGGACATTTCAGGAACAAGGTGCCTATGTGTAGGCTCTGAGATCAACCTCGGAGGCCCTGAGGCAAATCACAGTTGCCATTCTCAAGTCTACAGCTTCACTTTGTGGAAGCTCGCTCTCCTTTATAGGGACCAGTACAGTTAATGGCAGCTTCTTTAAAATCTGCAGCAAACCTCCAGCTAAGAAACAGCCAGGGACCAGTCGATGCTTCAGCCTCCACAGAAGGAAATACAGCCATGGTGTCAAAGATAGGCATTGGTTGACAGGAGCTCCTGTTCAGTGGGAGCTAATAATAACACTGCCAGAATCTCCTTTTCTCTATCCTCTACTTCTTTTCACCCTCCATGATAATTGCATTTCATAGTATACCCAGAGAGAATCATCCAATCAAATAGCACAGATGAAGGCCATTCAGTATTTCACTCCTATGCTGGCTCTTTAATAAAAGGATCCAATTAGTCCCACTCTGCTGCTCTTTCCCATTGCTAATTTTTATCCTTCAAATATTTATCCAACTCCTTTTTGATCTTTCCTATTGATTCTGCCTCCCTCACCAGACAGTAAATTCCAGATCACAATAACTCGCTGAGTAAAACATATTCTCTGCATTGTCCCTCTGGCTATTTTGCCAAATGCCTAAATTGGTTACTGACTCTCCTGTCAGTGGAAACAGTCTATCCCTATTTACCCTACCAAAACCCCTCAAAATTCAACTTAATCTCCTTTTAACCTCCTCTGCTCTAAAGACAACATACCAGCTTCCCCGGTCTCTCTACATTAACTGAAGTCCTGGTATTATTCTAGTAAATCTCCTCTCCATCTTCTCCAAAACTTTGACATCCTTCTGACAGTGTGCGGCTCAGAATTGGACTGAATACACTTACTCAAGCTAGCTAGTGATTTATAAAGATTTAGCTTAACTTCCTTGTTTTCTATGGGCAAAATCATCCCAGATTTGCACAAATTGCGGTAGCAGGCTAGAAAAATGACGTTTTACCCACTGGCCACAATGACGGCTTCTCACGCCGTATCATCCCAATCCTGCTGCATTAATTATGCATTTCTGGGAAACACGCTGTTTTGATGGCGGAGGGGCTCTCATTCGCCCACCACAGCACCACCTCGCCGCTTCATCATCCCGGGCGTCATATTTAAAGTGCAGCCGTGCGCAAACCTCTCGGTGCTTCTAGTCCTTGACTGCTGCATGGAAGACATGGCCCTGAGAGGCAAGAGGCCTGCAGCTCCCTGCTTCAGTGAGATGTCCTTTGAGCACGTTTTGAATACCGTGGAGGCCTGCCGTGATGTCCTCTGTCCCTGCTCTAGCCGCAGGATGGACAGCAACATCAGCAATCCAGCTTGGGAGGTGGTGGCAGTGGTGGTCAGCACCAACGCCCTGAAAAGAGGACAGCCACCCAATGCCACAAGAAGATGAATGATCTCCTCTGTTCCGCCAGGGAAGTCACTCTTCTCATCACTCTCAACTCTCACACTCACAAACCCATCATGCATCCACAGGGATCTCACATCTCAAGGGACAACGCCACTAACTCTCACACACACCCTCACATCTTCTGGAGCTCGCGTCCTCATCCTGTCCATGGATCCGCTCACCACACAAACATTCCATGCAGTGCCATGTGTCCTGTTCACACTCTCTACATCTGTTTTCATGCAGGAGAAGCCTGCTCACATCAGCAGGGAGAGGTCCCAGACCGGGGGTGGAGAGGCCCACATTAGGTTCCCAACTCACTTTGAGGATTGTGCCATTGTGTTGACTGGTGAGAATGTGGATCATGCCTCTGGTGATGGTGAGGTCGGCGGCGAAGACCCTCATGAGGATCCTGCGCCACACCATCCCTCTCTCAACGCAACTGTGAGTGCTCTCTCTCCTGCTTTTGACTCTGCTGCCATGCACTAATTATCTCTACTTTGGTTCACAGGGAGCTCTGCCAAGCTACCGACACTCTCAGCCAGCTAGTCCCTCAGCTCCATTCATGTCCTCACCTCTAGCCACGAGGACTCCTCCTCCATTGAAGACTTGGAAATAAGCAGCCCGGAAGACCCATCACAGCATTTAACCACACCTTCCGCCAGCATAGAGATACACACCTTGGTGGGACCTAGATCTAGAGCAGGCTCAGGTTCACAATCTGGTGGTCACCGTACGGACACGTGTCCGCAGCAGAAGGAGGCAGGTTCAGCCGAGCTCCTCGGCACATGGAGGATCGCTCAGGGCTGCTGCTTGCGTATCACCTGGCCCATCAGCGTGAAATCACAATGCAATGTTGATCGCAGGTGGCAGTCGGCTTCCCAACCACCCCTGCCGATCACGCATGCCAAGGGCAAACTTCTGCCCAGGTAGGTTAAGTGAGAAGCATAGAATGGAGTATAATGTGGGAAAATGTGAAACAGTCCATTTTGGCAGGAAGAATAAAAGAGAAGCGTATTATCTAAGTGGTGAGAAGTTGCAGAGCTCTGTGAGATGCAGTGGGATCTGGGCGTGTTAGTGCATGAATCGCAAAAGGCTAGTATGCAGATATAGAAAGTAATTAGTAAAGCTAGTAGAATGTTATCATTTATTGCCAGGGGAAGCGAATAAAAAAAGCAGGAAGGTTATGCTTCAGTTATACAGAGCACTAATGAGACCACGTTTGGAGTACTGTGTACAGTACTGGTCACCTTATTTAAGGAAGGGTATAAAGGCATTGGAAGCAGTTCAGAGAAGGTTTAGCAGACTAATACCTGTGATGGGCAGGTTGTCTTATGAGGAAAGGTTGGATGGGGTAGGCTTGTATCCGCTGGGGTTTAGAAGAGTAAGAGGCAATTTGATTGAAACGTATAAAATCCTGATGGGTCTTGACAGGGTGAATGCGGAGAGGATATTTCCTCTTGTGGGGGAATCTAGAAGTAGGGGTCACCGTTTAAAAATAACGAGTTGGCCATTTAAAACGGAGATGAGGCAAATTTTTTCTCTCAGAGGTTCAGGGGTCTTTGGAACTCTCTTCCTGAAAAGGTGGTGGAAGCAGAGTTTGAAAATTTTTAAGGCAGAGGTGGATAGATTCTTGCTACGCAAGAGGGTTTATGGGGTAAACGGGATGCAGTATTGAGGTTACTATCAGATCAGCTGTGATCTTATTAAATGGGGGGGGGGGGGCAGGCTCGAGGGGCCGAATGGCCTACTCCTGTTCCTTGTTCATATGTTCATCTGAGCTGACCTGCATTTCCGCCCACGCACTGATCACACTCCCATGCAGCACCTGATCTCGTCCACAACTCTAGTTTCATTTTCCATTTGGCCAGCATGGTAGTAATACAGTTTTTCTTTCATTCCCTCATCCTTTCCCCTCCCCCAGACACCTATTTCCCTTCCCCCATTACTGTTGACACCCCTGGCATCACCTTCCACCTCCTCACCATGACCTACCATCCACAACCCTTTTCTTTCGGGGATGTCCAGGTGAATATGCACATTCCCTTCCAACCCGAAAATCCCATCCTCATCCACATCGACCTCCTCCTTCCCACCCCCAGGGTCCATGTCTGCCTCCGAGTCCCTCACCGTTCCTTCTACTGATACCGTTGAACCCTCACCCTCCCACCCTACTGCCTCACTCTGCCCTCGGTCATTATCACCATTCCCTCGTACCATTGTCCACCTTCAGTTCGCTTCCCAGGAGGCAGTAATGGACTCATCAAAACCCTCCCTTGACCCCCTCTGGAATCCTTCCCCCCTTGGAATCCCTTCCCACCTTGGAACCGCTTCCCCCTCCTTAGTCCTTTCCCCTTCCTGACTCCTTCCTCCAGCCCGGCTTTCAGACACCCTTACTTCTTCCTCCACCCTTACTCCCTCCACTCTCTGTACTACTTACGACCACCCGCCGCCCCCCAACCCCCCCGCACCGGACTCCTTCCTCCCCCGGACTCCCTCTCCAATCCGCATTCCTTCCTTCCCTCCCAACTCCTTCCCTTACATCTTCTAACCCCTTCACACTTACCTACCCAGTGGCTGACTGCTTCCCCATTACCCCCTCCTCTCCCTGTAGACCCTTGCCCTCTCCCAACCTCTCCTCCAATATCTTCATCCCCCCTCCCAGCCTCACTCCCCCGGACACCTTCATTTCGTCCCAACATCTTCATTTCCTCCCAACCTCACCGCCCCCCCGACACCTTTGTTCCCCTCTACCAACCCCCTCCCACCACCACCGACTTCATTCCACCACTCCCAATTTCACCCCCCACCCGACACCTCTTCCTCTCCCGGTCGATCCTAGGCCTTACTCTCCCACCCCCCGGTACACCTTCCTCTCCCACACACAGCTGGAGCTTCCTCTCCACCCCCTCGACCATCATCCTTTGTGAGCAGACCCTCAAAGCTGACTTTCCATCTTCTGTGAGCTGCTTTGCGGCGGAGCCACGTCCATGTCCACCCAGCATTCCATGGACGTTCCTCCGATGCGCCATTGGTGTTGGGCTCCAGCATCTTCTGCTCCTCGGATGACCGTGATGTGAGCAATGCCCTGGCGGTAAGTCCTGGCTTCTGTATGTCACAGTTGTTAAGACATGTTCTGCACCGGCATATTTTCCTGCTGACATGGGCTGACGATCTAGTGTGGGGGATGATTCTGGCAGGCTGGCCTTATAACGATATGCAGATGTATTACAATGAGATTCCTGACGTCCGACAGCACGAAACGTGGCCTGCCATCGATGGGCTGAGTGGACGATTGTAAACTGGTTTCACGATGTCGTGAAACCGATTTTTGCCCTTCTCGCCATATTGTCCACTCATGCCGCCGAACATGCCCAACGCCAGCAGGCATGGAAAATTCCACCCTATGTCTTTATTTATCAAACCATATATCTTTTTAACAACCATATCAACTTGTCCCGCCATTTTTGAAGATTTGTAAGCCCTCAGATCTCTCCGTTCAGATAGCCAATGAGATTGGATCATTTTGGGACAGCCATACGTGTTCCTGACAAATCCTGACTGTTGTTGGTCGATCCAGACATCTGCCACTTACCTGATCCTGTGAGAAGCAGCAAGAAAAAACCCAGGAGCGTGTAGGAAATTTGAAAAAGTGCCTCCCAGCTGCAGAAATTTGTAGTCACAATCCAGCGACTAGTCCTGACAGCTCCCCATCCTTCTCGGTTGTAGTTGCCCAGGCTGCTTTAGTAATGCAAATCCTAGGTGGCTCACACTTAAAATTGAGGCAAATAAGGTCAGAAGGGATTGGGCAGGTGGATCACTGAAAAAGCACTTGCAAACATAAGGACATGTGAATTAGGAGCAGGAGTAGGCCATTCAGCCCCTCCAGCCTGCTCTGCCATTCAGTAAGATCATGGCTGATCTGATAAAAGCAGCTCTGAAGAAGAGTCATAAGGACTCGAAATGTTGGCTGTTTCTCGCTCCACAGATGCTGCCAGACCTGCTGAGTTTTTCCAGTATTTTCTGCTTTTATTATGACTGAACTGATTGTGGCCTCAACTCCACATTCCACCCACACAGAAAATCTTTGAACTCGGGGGCAGGGCATCTGATCTGTACACCGAATTTTCTATTCTAATTTACACTTCAGACTCTACACTGGTCATTAACCTCAGGCTGATCAGTTAAAGAGATACACAATTGCCTGCTCTGTTTACACAGCTCCTAGGTGCCCTGGAGAGAACACTCTGCAGTTTAGATTTCAGACTTACAGCAACTTCATGTGCAAAGATTGATGGAAATTAAACCAGCAAGGGTCATGCTGATGGTTCAATCACCACTCAGAGTAACTTCTGGACCATTACAAATTAAATTGTATCTGTAGTGATTATTATTTGCTGATGAAGGAGAATAACACAGCGATCCTATTATTTACCTGTATCATTGGGTTTGTAGGTGGGTTTGTCAGTTTCAATAAAAACGAAGTATGGTTTTGGCAGGAGGAAGAGGTGAACCAATCTCCTCTTTGTAAACAGTTTGGGAATTTCCACAGCCAGTGTAATATACGATGTCCTACTGGTTAATCCACATGGTATCGCCTTTTCTGGGAGGATCTGTGACAGTGAGATCACAAGAGAATCTCAGGATAACATCCAAAACAGCATCAAATGACTTTCCTAGAGAGTAGTGAAGCTCTGGAGTCCATTGGCATCTGACTGTCAGTATGGCCTTTAAAAGTTAAATGGACACTTTCCCCACTAGACCAGAGGGCACATTATACAGTAGGTGAGTGTCTTTGTAGGGAACGCCTCCCCATCTGATTCACTGGTTTTGATTGCCTGAGGGATTAGGAAAGAATTATCCAGGTTTTCCCTCATTGGCCTTGGGGTTTGTCACCGGTATTTTGACCTTTCCAGGAGTTTATATGGCTGGGTGGAGTGGGGAGGAGGTTTGGAATGGGCGGGTGTTAGGGAAGGAGCACTGAAGCCATTTACAATAAATGCCCAGAGAGAACGGGCTGAATCTTCTGAGGAGTGGCAGTCGCCGTTGGATTCCCTATCCACTCCTACATTTTTATACAGCGCTGGATTTCACATTTCTCGACAGGACTTCCCAACCAAGCCTCTTCAGTAATGTGGGAAACCTTCCTTGTAGGGCAGGATTGTAGGGAGAAGCCAATTAAGCCACAACCCCTTTTTATAGCACTAGCTGCCGTATTTTGTTTAGTCTTCATTCATTAACAGTGAAAAGCTTTTGGGCATTTAAATAGCTTTTCACTATGTTAGTGAATGAATCTGAGTGAGGTAAGTGGGTAAGATGCCAGCTGGGTAGGGTATCAGCGTGGTGAGGTGGGTATGGTGTGTAGGGTGGTAGGTGACAGGATGGGTAGGGTGGTGGGTGCCAGGGTGGTGGGTTGAAGAGTGGTAGGTGGCAGGGTGGGTAGGATGGCAGTTGGGTAGGGTGATGGGCAGAAGAGTGGTAGGATGGGTAGGGTGGTGAGTTTGGGTCAGGTCGGGTTGTGGGGAGTCGGAGGATTGTGGGGGGAGACAGAGGGTTGGGTGGAGTTGGAAGGTCAGGGGGGAATCAGGGATGTCCGAAGGGGAGTCGGGGGTTCAGTTGTATAGTTACCTAGGAGTTAAATATGATTTTTCCCTGTCTACCATCTTCTGGGTAACTATTCGGGTGAGTGAGTTGAAGCCATCCGAAGTCTCCGATTATAACTCAAGAGTGGGAGACTTTTTTTAGTGGGGGGGTTCCAGAAGCAGGAGAATTGCCCAACAGAAATTGAAACCTCCCAGACAAATCCCACAGAGTCATTGTGTTGGGACTTCCAAGGGGTCCCGCTGCGCATCTTCTGGGGTACCTCCAGGGTGCAACCATCTGGAGAGGTGGTGACATAGTGGTATTATCACTGGGCTAGTACTCTAGAGACCCAGGGTAATGCTCTGGGGGGCCGGGTTCAAAATCCACCATGGCAGATTTTGGGATTTGGTGGGATTTTTTCAATAAAAATCTGGAATTAAAAATCTAATGATGACCATGAAACCATTGCCAATTGTTGTAAAAACCCATCTGGTTCACTAATGTCCTTTAGGGAAGGAAATCTGCCATCCTTACCTGGTCTGGCCTACATGTGACTCCAGACCCACAGCAATGTGGTTGATTCTTAAATGCTCTCTGAACAAGGGCAATTAGGGATGGACAATGAATGCTGGCCTAGCCAAAGTTGCCCACATCGCATGAATGAATAAAAAAAAAAATCAAAATTCTTAACCTATGTCTGACTAACTTCAAAGTCTTCAGACTCACAAAAGCACAAGAGAAGAAGACAATGCACAAAGCCTGAGACACCCAGACACAGTAGGAGGAAGGTGTGAGGTCATATTCTGATTTGGAATGACATTTTAATTTGCAGACCTGAGCTGGTGATCGATAAAGCAGGAGTTAAAATCCCACAACGGGCTGTCGTAAATTTGACTTTTGACTTCTAACAATAAAAATTGAATCTGGAATTTTAAAAACCTCCGGGACTGAATGGATTCTCTCCGGTCTGCTACTATACAGCCAGTCTGTTGTCATTTGAGGCCTCAACTACTCGTTGAGTAGTTGAGCACCCACTTTAGAATTGTACCCTTTGTTTTATATTGTCTCTCCTCATTCTTCCTACCAAAAAGAATCACTTCACATTTCTCTGCATTAAATTTCATCTGCCACATGTCTGCCTATGCCACCTGCCTGTTTGCGTCCTCTTGAAGTCTATCACTATCCTCCTCACAAGCCACGATACTTCCAAGTTTTGTGTCATTGTGTTTTTCATAGAATCACAGATTGGTTACAGCACAGAAGGAGGCCATTCAGCCCTTTGTGTCTGTGCCGGCTCACTGTAAGAGCAACTCACCTAGTCCCAACCCCCCAACCTTTTCCTTGTAGCCCTACAAATCTTATCTCTTCAGTTAATTATCTAATTCCTCTTTGAAAGTCATGATTGAATCTGTGTCCACCACATTCTCAGACAGTATCTTACAGATCTTAACCACTCACTGGGTAAAAAGGTTTTTCCTCATGTCACCATTCATTCTTTTGTCAGCATGTTAAATCGGCGTCTGCTGGTTTTCAACCTTCCGCCAATGGAACAGTTTCTCCCTATCAACTCTGTCCAGACTCCTCATGATTTTGAATACCTCTATCAAATCTCCTTTCAGCCTTCTCTTCCCCAAGGAAAACAGAACTTCTCCAATCTCTCCATGTAACTTAAGATCCTCATCCCTGGAACTAATCTCATGAATCGTTTTTGTGCACTCTCTAAAGCCTTCACATCTTTCCTAAAGTGTGGTGCCCAAAACTGGACACAATACTTCAGTTGAGACTGAGCCAGTGTTTTATACAGGTTTAATATAACTTCCTTGCTTTTGTATTCTAAGCCAATATTGAAAAAAGCCCAGGATCCCATGTGCTTTACTAACTGATTTCTCAGCCTGTCCTGCCATCTTCAAGAATTTGGGCACATTTACCTTCTGGTCCTTCCGTTCCTGC
Source organism: Cetorhinus maximus (assembly GCF_964194155.1). Taxonomy (NCBI): domain Eukaryota; kingdom Metazoa; phylum Chordata; class Chondrichthyes; order Lamniformes; family Cetorhinidae; genus Cetorhinus; species Cetorhinus maximus. Next base: position 28,167,944 of record NC_135894.1, read on the forward strand.
ACCCACTTTAGAATTGTACCCTTTGTTTTATATTGTCTCTCCTCATTCTTCCTACCAAAAAGAATCACTTCACATTTTTCTGCATTAAATTTCATCTGCCACATGTCTGCCTATGCCACCTGCCTGTCTGCGTCCTCTTGAAGTCTATCACTATCCTCCTCACAAGCCACGATACTTCCAAGTTTTGTGTCATCTACAAATTTTCAAATTTGAAAAGGTGCCCTGACCACCCCAGTCTAGGTCATTAATATAGGTCAAGAAAAGCAGGGGCACCAATACCTGTTACTCAGTCAATTTCGTATCTATGCTCCACCATCCCTTTTATGTCATGGGCTTTAACTTTACTGATGATTTAAGATGACAGTATAGAAAGCTACATATCCAAGTTTACTAATGACACAAACATGGGCAGCATTGTAAGCAGCGTAGCTGGAAATATAAAATTACAAAGTGATATTAATAACTTACATTAATGGGCAAAACTGGCAAATGAATTTCAATTTGGTAAATGTGAGATCATCCACATTGGACTTAAAGAACAGAACAGAATACTTCCTAATTTATCAAAGGCTGGACACAGCGGGTGTCCATGTTCATTGGAGAACAGCATAGATTCACTGGAACAATACCTGGACTCCCAGGGTTAAATTATGAGGAGAGATTAAACAAAATAAGGTTGTATTCCCTTGAATTTAGATGGTTAAGGGACAATTTGATCAAAATTTTTAAGATGTTTAGTGGAATTGACGAGATAGATAGAGAGAAACTATTTCTGCTGGTATGGGAGCCTAGGACTAGGAGGCATTGTCTAACAATTACAGCCAGACCTTAAGGCCCTTGTGTGTCTCAGTGTCAGCTCCTGTACACATGCAGTACACAGTAGGTTAAAGGGAATGATTCACTCCTGTCTGCCACAGTGTCAGTGTCCATTTCTGTACACATGCAGTACTGTATGTTTCTGTATCTCTCTTTCTCGTTCTCTGTGCCTGGCTCTCTGGTTCTGGAATTGGCTGCCCTATTTCCCAAATTAGAAGAGAGACGACACTTCAAAAAGGCTCCATTTGCTGTAAAGCGCTTTGGGATGTCCTGAAGTCTGGAAACTTTCACATGCATTCTAACCGGTACACGCACATTCAGCAATGAAAAACACGCACACAAAAACACTTAGCTGCTCACACACACACATGCCCTTGGCTGCTCACACACACCCACACATGCAGTAACCCTCGCCGTGCACATAAAAATCATCTGTGCACACACAATCGCCTGCAAACTCTGACCTGCACGCATGCATGCTCACACACAACACACACACAAACACACACTCGCTCAAACACAAGCCATTGTCTGCACACACACACAGCCTCACTCGTGTACATACACACCCTCACCCATTCACATACAAACCATCGCCTACACACACACACACACACACACACACACACGCAGGCACACAAACCCTCACCTGCTCACACACCCTCACCCACTCATGCACAAACCGTTGCCTGCATGCGTGCGTACACACACACACAAACCTTCACCCATTCACACACAAACACTCGTCTGTGCAGCCAAAAATCCTCACCCACATACACACACACCCTCACCCATTTGCGCTCACGTACACACACTCTCTCTCTCTTGGTTTTCTATGAAGAGAAGGACTCCTCCTCCATTGTAAGCATGGAGGAGAAAGCCAATCCATTATATATTTGGGGAATTAATTTCCTTCATTTTATAGAATCATCGAAATTTATGATGTAGAATGAGGTCTTCCCTCTGGACATCCGCTCCAAGGTCCCTCTGTTTCTCGACACTTCTCAGTATCCTACCATTTATTGTGTATTTTCTTGTCTTGCTTCCCCTCCCTAATTGCATTATCCCGCAATTCTCTGGATTAAATTCCAATTGTCCCTATTCCACCTACCTGACTGGTCCATTTATATCTTCCTGCAATCGACAGCTTTCTTCCTCACTATCAAACTCACAGGCTATTTTTCTATCATCTGCAAACTTTTTCATCATATCCCCTATATTAGGTCTAAATCATTGATATATACCATGAAAAGCAGAGGAAGACAAGGCAAAAACATTACAACGTTAGCGCGTCCTCCAATCTTCAGGCATTTTCCTAGAAGGAGAGGCTGATCCCCAACTCCAGGTTCACGCCCTGGCAGTAAGTTGCCAATGTGCCTGAATTGGTCTCTATTTTACTTCTTAATATTGATGACACCAATTTGCATTTCTGCAACATCTTTAATGTAGTTAAACACCTCAAAGTGCTTCCAAGGGGCATTACCAAATAAAATGTGGCACTTTGACACACATGGGGAAATGACAGATGGACAAAAATGTGGTTAAAGGGGTGGGGCCAGAACTTTTGAGGAGTGGCAATCACAGTTGGATTACCACTCCACTCCTTTTTGCTAACACTAAAATGCAGCCGCAGCTTTCACGCCCAACCTTCCAACTTGGGCTTGGTGAGAAAAGTGCAATGCAGCGTATTCCCAAGGTCTTCTGTCAAGTCCAGATAAGTGCAGAAACTGAAGCCATGCCCCCTTTTTTATGGCATTAGCCCCATAAAGCAGCTAAGTTTAAAGGTCCAGTCCAGGGAGAAGGTAAGTGTGTAAGGTAAGTGGATAGTTGGAGGGGTAGTCAGGGTGCCCTGTGGGAGGTTGGGGGAGTTAGTTTACAGTTACTCAGGGGTTAGAAGTGGTTTTAATCCTTTTAACTTTTCCTGGGTAACTATTCTGCTGAGAATCTGAACCATCCAAAGCCTCTGATTTAAATTGGAGCATCAGGTGGTTCCCAGTGCAGGGTAATTGCCTATCGGAAGTTTGAACGTCCAAGGCAATTGCCATGCAGTCATTGCCCGGGGACTTCTGGGGATTTGGGGGCAGGATCTCTCAGCACACCTTCTGGGGTACCTCCTGGATACAACCCTCTGGAGTTTGGAAGTTATGGGCCTTAGTCTTTAATGAGGGAAGTGAGATTGATATTGTTTATTTGGATGCTCAAGAGGTGCTTGGAAAAAACCCTGCAAAAGTGAAGCTCACAAGATCAAAGGAGAATGGCTAGGTGTATAAAAAATTGACAAAGTAAAGGAAGCAGAGATGAGCAGATGTAATTCAGGCTGGGGGCGGTAGGGGGGAAAAAGTGTCACCCAGGAGTCGGTAAGTATGATGACCACTGCTTTCAATATATATTAATGACAAGAACTTGGATATACAGGGCATAACTTCGAAGTTTGCAGATTACAGGAAATGTAGTGAAGAATGAGGAGGATAGGAACAGACTTCAGGAGGAGATCGATAGACTGGTGAAGCGGGCATGTACAAGACAGATGCAATTTAATGCAGAGAAGTGTGAAGTGATTCGTTTTGGTAGGAAGAAGAGAGGCAATATAAAATAAAGCATACAGTTTACAGGGGTTATGGGAGTTGATGGATCCGGCGGCGGGGGGTGGGGGGCCATGCACACAAGTCTTTGAAAGAAGAAGAGCAAGTTCAGAAAGCTGTTTAAAAAGCAAATGGGATCCTTGGCTTCGTTAATAGAGGCATAGAGTACAAAACAAGGAAGCGATGCTAAATATTTGTAAAATAAAGGCATCAGCTGGAATACTGTGTTCAGTTCTGGGTGTCACACTTTAGGAAAGATGTCAATCAGTTCAGTTATGTGGGGGGATTAGAGAGGGTTAAGGGGAGATTTGATAGAGGGGTTTAAAATCATGAAGGATTTGACAGAACAAAGATTAATCAAGTGTTTCCAGTGGAAGAAGGGTTGGTAACCACGGACACAGATTGAAGATAATTGGTAAAAGAACCAGACGTGATGAAAAAAATAATGTTAACACAGCAAGTTATGATGATGTGGAACACACTGTCTGAAAGGGTGATAGAAGCAGATTCACTAGTAGCTTGCAAACAAGAATTGGATAAATACTTGAAGGGGAAGGATTTGCAGGGCTTTGGGAAAAAGTCAGGGATTGAGACTAATTGAATAGCTCTGTTAAAGAGCCAGCACATGCACGATGGGCTGAATGGCCTCCTTCTTTGCTGTAGTCATTCTATGATTTTAGGTGGGAGGCCAGCTAGAGGAGCATTGGAATGGCCAAGCCGGGAGGGAACAAAGGACCTGACTTATGAAGGGCTCAATCTAATAATGAGATAATATATAAAACAAGAATAAGCTCAGTAATTCTAAGCAGTCCTTGTGGAAGAACAAAAACCAGTTACCTGTACAAGAATTACTTCAGTGAAGTTGTTGGTGTGGTTGAGATTGACCCTGTGTTTCTCTGAGCACAGCACCATGTTTTTTTGGTTCAATAAGTAAATATTGGCGTCAACATTCTCACGAGCTTCAAATACTTGGACAGTGACGGTTTCCTTCACATCAATACGAGCAATCTTTGGAGCAGTGATCAAATAGCTAAGCAAATACAGATGGAACAACAGTTAGTCAATCAGTCTTTAACTTGCCTTCCAGCTTCACCTCTGGGGCTAATAGGGTTTAACTAACAGGACAGTTTGCATAGACTGGGTTTGCAGCCCCTTGAGGTGCTTAAGATGATTAAAAGGTTGTCGAGACTGGGAGTCAATTGAAAATGCCAAAACTGTGATTGATAGAATTTGTTTGGCAAAGGTATTTAGAGTTTCTGAACTTTGGCAGGCCGATGGAGTTAAGGTACAGAACAGCCATCATCTAACTGAATGGTGGAAGAACAGACTCGATGGGTTGAATGGCCTCTGCCTGTTCCTATGTTCCTGTTTGTTTCATGGGCTCAGATACTTGTTCTGATCTGATGTACAATCCTCCCTGGAATTAAAGTAATCAAGGCTTTTTTGTTTTGTTAAGGCTTTAGGTTGTTCATTTAGCGTTTTGCCAAAGCCACTGAAGATAGTGTTGGCTTTGGTCTGTAAGGCAATCCTTTGTTTTTTATGCTGACTCCATCAACATGGGGAGAAGTTCCTCAATCAGTACAATCGACAGCTACTATCCATTTGCTTCACATTTCACAATTATCACTGGGGCGGGGGGGGGGCAGTACTCCAGGATCACCTTGAAGATCCTCTCGCTGCCTACTGGTCCACAGCAGCAGCTCCAGGCCGCTCTGTGGCTAGTAATTCCCCCTCTACAATGGTGGCCTGGCAGCTGTGGCCATTTTCGATTTGAGACTTGTTTCTGTAGTTGAAAAGGCTCCACCGACTCTGAGAGTCCGCCCACCCTCCTTTATTGGACAGCGAGTTCGCTCTCTGGCCACTAATTGGTTGAGTCAGTTAAAATCGGTCAGGTTACTGTTCCTGAGGCGATGCAGGTCCAGGACCTGCGCTTGAACCCGATGTTGGGGTCCCGGCCTGAAGCGGAAAATCCTGCCAATGGTGCTTTGCTTTAAAATAAAATAATTCATCCTTCGAGTCAGTAAAGTGTAAATAAAGTCTGGTCAAAAAGTTGTGCATAAATCGCCAGCCAAAACATTCGATCTCATTTCCCCTTAATACTCCTGTTTGTGTTAACTATGGGTTGTAGAAGCTTTGCTATTGTGTAAGGACAAACGTTTATAGGAAAGAACATGTCAGTAAAATGTCTTTCTGGCAGGTAGCTCCACCCCCCCATCCCCCTGCCCCTTTTCAAAAGAAATGTAACAGAACTTGATGGTATAATAATATGATTCAGATAAATTTGAATCCTGGATGGAGTTTGTTTGGGGTTAAATAGATTGGGGCAGATTTCTCTACTCAATGCCCTGCAGCTATTGCCTTGTTTGGGTGCAGTGAATAGGAGAAATCCGGCTGTAGTGGACGGGAGATTCACAAGGGAGCTGTTCGAATATACCCCGTCTATCAATTGATCTGCCTCTTTGGCTGCCCCCAGGCACCGGTACGAGTAATTTTGCTCCGTGTATCTCCAAGAAATTCACCTAGGCCAATGCCTAAAGCTTCAGAAGGTGTTCAGCATTGGTAATAAAGTGTTAAATAAAATTGTTACTTACGAAGGTGCTTGTTCAGTAACTGAGATGCACCAAGAGGCACAAAGCAATATCATCCGCAGCTCCATAACAGACAACAAAACGGCAGACAAAACTGACTGACTGGACAAATGGAAAACCTTACAGAGCTTCGAGGTCAATATTGACACTAGATTACTAATTACGGATAAATGTTGAACCTGTTCCACAATTAAACAGTGTTTTTAACTATTTCATTCCTGTGTATCCTGAAGTCTTCAGAGGCAATGATACACAATGATCTCAATATCAGATTCTGATGCATACAAAAAAAGGTCTGGATTTGGTCCAATAACAGCGTTTCAAAGTTTTTGTATTTTTATTTCAAGAGCTTTAGACTGCAGCAGTAGTGGAACAAGTATCTCCATTCACTTGCTGAGCAAGTGAGTGTTTCTGACAGAAATTCACCTTGGGGGCTGAATCATACAGTCTTTATCACATCCAATATTGAGGATGATGGACTGTACTGAGATTGGATTTCAAGTGGATTATATAGAGGTCACTTATTTCATGGCCATCTCATGCCACCATTTTTTCCCCCAAAATATACTTTATTCATAAGATTTATAAAATTACATTTCATGACTGTTCAAAGTTGACATCATATCTACACTTGGAGAGACACGGAATTAATCAGGGATAGTCAGCATGGATTTGTTAAGGGAAGGTGATGTTTGACAAATTTGATCGAATTTTTTAAGGAGGTAACCAGGAGTGTTGATGAGGGAAATACATTTTATGTGGTCTACATGGACTTTAGCAAGGCGTTTGATAAGGTCCCTCATGGCTGACTGGTCAAGAAAGTAAAAGCCCATGGAATCCAAGGCAAAGTGGCAAGTCTTGATCATACCCCCTACATTTAAGTCCAAATCATTTATATACACCACAAACAGCAAGGGCCCCAGCACTGAGTCCTGCAGAACCCCACTGGAAACAGACTTCAAGTCACAGAAACATCCCTCTACCATCACCCTCTGCTTCGAAAGGCAGGAAGCAGAGAGTGATGGTAAAGGGATGTTTCTGTGACTGGAAATCTGTTTCTAGTAGGGTTCTGCAGGGCTTGGTGCTGGGGTGCTTGCTGTTTGTGGTGTACATAAATGATTTGGACTTAAATGTGGGGGTATGATCAAGATGTTTGCGGATGACATGAAAATTGGTAAGGTGGTAAATAGTGAGGAGGATAGCCTTAAACTGCAGGAGGATATGAATGGACTGGTCAAGTGGGCACAGCAGTGGCAAGTGGAATTCAATCCGGAAAAGTGTGAGGTAATGCACTTGGGGAGGGCTAACAAGGCAAGGGATTACACAATGAATGGTAGGATCCTGGAAAGTATTGAAGATCAGAGGGACCTCAGTGTGTACATCCACAGATCCCTGAAGGTAGTAGGGCAGGTAGATAAGGTGGTTAAAAAGGCATATGGGATACTTTCCCCTATTAGCCGAGGCATAGAATGCAAGAGCAGGGGAGTTATGCTGGAACTGTGTAAAACGCTGGTTAGGCCACAGCTGGAGTACTGCGTGCAGTTCTGGTCACCACATTATAGGAAGGATGTGATTGCACTGGAGAGAGTGCAGAGGAGATTTACCAGGATGCTGCCTGGGCTGGAGGGTCTGACCCATGAGGTAAGATTGGATAGATTGGGGTTGTTTTCCTTGAGAGGGGATCTGATAGAGGTGTATAAGATTATGAGGGCATAGATAGGGTGGATAGGAAGGCACTTTTTCCATTAGTAGAGGGGTCAATAACCAGGGGGCATGTTTTAAGGTAAGAGATAGAATGCTAAGAGGGGAGTAGAGGAGAATCTTTTTCACCCAGGGGCTGTTGGGAGTCTGGAACTCACTGCCTGAAAGGGTGGTTGAGTCAGAAACTCTCATAACATTTAAGAAGTATTTAGATATTCACTTGTGTTGCCTTAGCCTCCAGGGCCATGGGCCAAGCGCTGGAAAATGGGATTAGTGTAGTCAGGTCTTTGCTGAGCGGTGCAGGCACAATTGGCTGAATTGCCTCCTGTGCTGCAAATGTCCAAGAATCTATCTATAAGATGCAAACCAAATCAGAGTCAAGTACAGTTAAGATTCATTATGTGTCAAATATGTGTCTGAGGGATTTTACACAGTTTCCAGACCATTGGTGTACTATGGCAGGAAGGCCATAGACAGCATTCTTTCCCCATTGTGCCTCTGCAGTGGCTGCCCCAAGCTTCAGAGCATCCGCCATCACAAAGTCCTGGACCATTAAATGTACCAGTCTGCAACACTCAGTAGTGGATAACTCTTTGCACAGGACGACTGCCAAGTTTTGGGCAGACCAAAGAGTGTCTTTCATCGACTTGATGGTGCTCTAGCAGCAGGTAATGTTTGTCTCAGAGTGGGTCCCTGGGAACAGCCCATAGAGCACAGAGTCCCCTGTTATGGAGCTGCTCGGGATGAATCTCAACAAAAACCATTGCATCTCTTTCCAGGCAAGTGGAGAGTATTCCATTACAGTCCTGCGCCTTGTAGATGGTGGACAAGCTTTGGGGAATCAGGTGACTTACTCTCCACAGAATTCACAGCCTCTGACCTACTCTTGAAGCACAGTATTTACATGGCTGGTCCAGTAATGGTAACCTCCAGGATGTTGATAGTGGGTGATTCAGCGATGGTAATGCCATTGAATGTCATGGGGAGATGGCCAGATTCTCTCTTGTTGGAGATGGTCATTGACTGGAATCTGTGTGATGTGAATGTTACTTGCCACTTTATAGCCCAAGCCTGAAGGTTGTCCAGGTCTTGCTGCATATGGGCACAGACTGCTTCAGTATCTGAAAAGTTGCATTGGTGCTTAACATTGTGCAATCATCAACGAACATCCCAACTTCTGACCTTATGATGGAGGAAAGGTCATTGATGAAGCAGCTGAAGATGGTTGTGCCCAGGACACCACCCTGAGGAACTCCTGCACAGTGATGTCCTGGGACTGAGATGATTGGCCTCCAACAACCACAACCATCTTCCTTTTTGCTAGGTATGACTCCAACACCCGCAGAGAGTTTTCCCTCTGATTCCCATTGATTTCAATTTTGCTAGGGCTGCTTGATGTCACACTTGGTCAAATGCTGCCTTGATGTCAAAGATCGTCATTCTAACCTCACCTCTTGAGTTCAGCACTTTTGTCAATGTTTGGATCAAGGTTGTCATGGGGTCAGGAGCTGAGTAGCTCTGGCAGGATCCAAGGTGAGCAGCAATGAGCAGGTTATCGCTGTGTAAGTCCCGCTTGATAACACTGTTGATGACACCTTCCATCAATTTAAGTAACATTCACTGGGAATTCTGAGGTAAGTAACTCACCTCCTAACTCCCCAAAGCCTGTCCACCATCTACAAGGCACAAGTCAGAAGTATGATGGAATACTCTTCACTTGTCTGGATGAGTGAAGCTCCAACACTCAAGAAGCTCCACATCATCCAGGACAAAGCAGCCTGCTTGATTGGCACCCTATCTACCACCATAGATATTCATTTCCTCCACCACCGATGCACAGTGGCAGCAGTGTGTACTATCTACAAGACGCACCACAGCAACTCACCATGGCTCCTTTAATAGCACCTCCAAACCTGCAACCCCTACCACCAAAAAGTACAAAGGCAGCAGCTGCATGGGAACACCACCACTTACAAGTTCCCCTCCAAGTCACTCACCATCCTGATCTGGAACTATGTCATTGTTCCTTCATTGGCACTGGGTCAAAATCCCGGAACTCTCTTCCTAACAGCACCCTGGATGTACCTACGCCACATGGACTGCACTAGTTCAAGATGGTAGCTCACCACCACCTTCTCAAGGGCAATTTAGGATGGGAAATAAATGCTGGCCACATCCCACGAAAGAATAATTTTAAAAACCTTTGCTCTTGATTGAGAGTAGACTGATGGGGTGGTAATTGTCTGGATTTGATTTGTCCTGCATTTTATGGACAGGACATACCTGGGCAATTTTCCATATTGCTGGGTAGAAGCCAGTGTTGCAACTGTACTGGAACAGCTTGGCTAGGGGGTGGCTATTTCTAGAGCACAAATCATCAGTACTGTTGCCGGAATGTTATCAGGGCCCATACCCTTTGCTGTATCCAACACCTTTGGTTGTTTCTCGATGTCACGTGGAGTGAATTGAATTGGCCGAAGACTGGCATCTGTGATGTTGGGAAACTCAGGAGGCGGCTAAGATGGATCATTCACTCAGCACTTCTGGCTGAATATTGTTGCAAATGCTTCAGCCTTGTCTTTTGCACTGCTGTGCTGGGCTCCCCCATCATTGAGGATGGGGATGTTGGTGGAGCCTCCTCCTCCTGTTAGTTGTTTAAATGCCCACCAACATGTAGGAGGGCTGTAGGTCTTTGATCTGATTCACTGGTTGTGGGATCAATTAGCTCTGTCTATCGCTTGCTGCTTCTGCTGTTTGGCATGCAAGTAGTCCTGTGTTGCAGCTTCACCAGGTTTTAGGTATGCCTGGTGCTGCTCCTGGCACACCCTCCTGTGCTCTTCACCAAACCAGGGTTGGTCCTCTGGCTTAATGGTAATGGTAGAGTGGGGGGATATGCCGGGCCATGAGGTTACAGATTGTGGTTGAGTACAATTCTGTTGCTGCTGATGGCCCACAGCACCTCACGGATGTCCAGTTCTGAGCTGTTACATCTTTTCTGAATCCATCCCATTTAGCATGGTGGTAGTGCCACACAAAACATTATAAGGCATGCTCAATGTGAAGACAGGACTTTGTCTTTATGAGGGCTGTCTGGTGGTCACTCCTACCAATTCTGTCATGGCCAGATGCATCTGCAACAGACAGGTTGGTGAGGACAAGGTCAAGTATGTTTTTCCCTCTTGTTGGTTCCCTCACCACCTGCTGCAGACCCAGTCTAGCAGCTATGCCCTTTAGGACTCGGCCAGCTCGGTCAACATGTGGTGCTAACGAGCCACTCTTGGTGAAGGACATTGAAGTCCCCCACCCAGAGTACATTCTGTGCCCTTGCCACCCTCACTGCTTCTTCCAAGTGGTGTTCAACAAGGAGGAGCACTGATTCATCAGCTGAGGGAGGGCAATAAATGATAATCAGCAGGAGGTTTTCTTGCCCCTCTTTGACTTAATGCCATGAGACTTCATGGGGTCCTGTGTCACTGTTGAGGCCTCCCAGGGCAACTCCCACCTCACTGTATACTAGTGTGCTGCCGCCTCAACTGGGATTGTCCTGCTGGTGGGACAGGATATATCCAGGGATGGTGATGGTGGTGTCTAGGACATTGGTTACAAGGTATGATTCTGTGAGTATGACTATATCAGGCTGTTGCTTAACTCTTCAGTGGGACAGCTCTCCCAATTTTGGCAAAAGCTCCCAAGTGTTACCAAGGAGGACTCTGCAGGATTGACAAGCCTAGATGTGTCATTGTCATTTCTCATGCCGAAGTCAATCCTTTTTGACTTTTCTGTAGCTGTTTTGTACAACTGAATAGCTTGGCAGGCCATTTCAGAGGACAGTTAAGTGTGAATCACATTGCTGTGGTTCTGGAGTCGCATATAGGCCAGACCAGAGAAGGATGGCAAATTTCCATCCACCTCATCCAGGTGATCACACAGAACCATAAATTCAAATTTGTTGATCTTCGTCTTTGAGATATGAAGGTCGCTGATGACAGTGCTATTCCTACTCTTTGAGAAAACGGACATTCTTGGACCCTCAGAAAAGGTTCAATATACATATGTTTATTGTTTATGATGGTTTAATTTAAAATGAGGTCCTTTAGTTTGACAAGGGGAGGGGGGTGAAGATGTTGTGTTCAATAGTTATATATTGAATTGTGTGTGTCTGTCGACTGTTCACGGTGTGCTGTGCGCTGTCAGTCAACCCTGTGGGTTACTAAAACTGAAACCAAATAGTAAAAGATGAAACTCAGTTTTACTCATGGAAACTGGTGAGTGCCATCTCTGCATATCTCCAAGTCACAAAACACATTATGAAGGTCACCACCACCCTCAATTTCTTGTCCCTGGTTCCTTCCAGGATAATACCAGAGAAACCTCGAGGGTTTTACATTCAGCTGCTCATAAATATTGCTAGGATTGGGAGTTATGTAAACTTCCCCTGTAATGACAATTGCCAGAATGATTGAGCTCTCGGGTTCTCCTTTCTGGTGGATTCCCTCAGGTAAAGGATGTGCCATCAACTGCACACAGGTCACAATCTGAGCACATCACAGGCCACATCAACCAGGAGTGTTTATAAATTGACAGTAACATTCCATCAATGTGGAGCTGGTGTGAAACCACAAGAAATTGTTCATGTAGGTTTGCTCCAGATTCTCTGGGAGCTGTCATGATTCATTCCTACAACCCAGACCTTCTCATTCTAAGAAACAGACTGAAGGACTGGATGAAGGAGACATGTCCTTATACCTGCTTATATGGCTTGGTGTCAAATTTCATTCAATAATGTTGCTGTGAAAAACCTTAGGGTGTTAAGGTGCAATATAAGCACAAGTAGTTGTTGCCGTTACTGATTTGCCCCAAACCCTGGCAGATTCATACTAGCTGTCACCTGGGAGAGAGTCAGTCTCAGATGTGATACTCAAAATCTGCTGAAGACACACTAGAACTGAGGACATTAAAATTGTACCTATCTACATTAGGTGATGAGCCAATATGATGATTTAAAATTATGATATATTTAAAACAATGCAACTATCAATGCACTGCAGGAATTCACCAAGGCTCCTTAGACAGCACCTTCCAAACCCATGACCACTACCATCTAGAAGGACAAGGGCAGCAGATAGATGGGAACACCAATACCTGGAAGTTCCCCTCCAAGTCACACGCCATCCTGACTTGGAAATGTATCACCTTTCCTTCACTGTCGCTGGGTCAAAATCCTGGAACTCTCTCCTTAACAGCACTGTGGGTGTACCTACATTACATGGACTGCAGCGGTTCAAGAAGGCAGCTCACCACCACCTTCTCAAGGGCAACTAGGGATGGGCAATAAATGCTGGCCCAGCCAGTGAAGCCCACATCCCATGAATGAATTTTTAAAAAAACATGCGTTTGGATAAGATCCAGAGGAAGTTGGCATTTAAACTATATAGTTTGACTGCCCTAAGGGACAAGTGCAATGATATCCACCATCTCTCCTTGACACTGCACTCAGTACATCTCCCAGCACCGATCCCTGGTTCACTGCACTCAGTACATCTCCCAGCACCGATCCCTAGGACCCTGCACTCAGTACATTTCCCAGCAACGATCCCTGGGACACTGCGCTCAGTACATCTCCCAGCATCGATCTCTGGGACACTGCACTCAGTACATCTCCCAGCATCGATCTCTGGGACACTGCACTCAATACATCTCCCAACGTCGATCCCTGGGACACTGCACTCAATACATCTCCCAACATCGATCCCTGGGACACTGCACACAGTACATCTCACAGCACTGATCCCTGGGACGCTGCACTCAGTACATAGCCCTCCACCGATTGCAGAGATACTGTACTCAGTAAATCCCCAGCTCCGATCCCTACACAACGCCTCATAGTACATTTCTCCAAAGTTGATCTCCGAGTAAATCTTCACTGAGCACAGCGTCCAGTACCAATCCCTGTGTCTCCACATTCAGTACATCAACAAGTCCTGAACTGTGGAAGGCACATGCTAAATGCATCTCCCAGAACCTATTTCTGACTCACCCTATGCAGTAAATCCCCAGCATAATCCCTGGGAGAGGCCAGTCAGTATATCTCTCCAACATCCAGAACACCCAATCAGTAAATCTCATCAGCATCAATCTATAGAACACTCCACTCAGTAAATCTCTCCAGCAGCAATTTGCGGTACACTCCGCTCAGTAAATGTCTGCAGAATCTATCTTCAGAACACACCACTCAGTTAATCTCTCCAGTAGCAATCGCTGGAACGCCCTGCTCAGTAAATCTCTCCAGCAGCAATCTCTGGAACACCCCACTCAGTAAATCTTTCCAGCAGTAATCTCTGGGACACTCCACTCAGTAAATCTCCCCAGAAGCAGTCTCTGGAACGCCCCTCTCAGTAAATCTCTCCAGCATCCATCTTTGAGACATCTCCGGACATCAGTCGTCTTAATTTCTCAGCTCCTCTCACCCATTTTAACCTGTCTCTTTCTGAGCTTGCTGCACTCCGTTCTCTCAGGTCCAACCCTGACTTTGTCATCAAATCCGCTGACAAAGGTGGTGCTGTTGTTGTCTGGCGCACTGACATTGCAGAGGCTGAGCATCAACTCGCAGACACTTCCTTGTACCTCCCCCTGGACCAAGGCCCCACCACAGAACATCAAGCCATTGTTTCCAGGACTGTCACTGACCTCATCTCCTCTGGAGATCTTCCCTCCACAGCTCCCAAACTCAGTCTCCCAACCTCGGACGGCCCGCTTCTACCTCCTACCCAAAATCCACAAACAGGGCTGTCCTGGCAGACCGATCATGTCAGCCTGTTCCTGCCCCACGGAACTCATTTCTTGCTATCTTGACTCCATTCTCTCTCCCCTTGTCCAGTCTCTTCCCACCTACATCCACAATTTCTCTCACGCCCTACTTCATATCAACAATTTCCAGTTCCCTGGCCCCAACCGCCCCCTCTTCACCGTGAACGTCCAATCCCTCTACACCTCCATCCCCCACTGGGATGGTCTGAGGGCTCTCCGCTTCTTCCTCGAACAGAGGCCCGAACAATCCCCATCCACCACTGCTCTCCTCCATCTGGCCGAACTTGTTCTCTCGCTGAACAATTTCGCCTTAAACTCGTCTCACTTCCTCCAAATAAAAGGTGTGGCTATGGTTACCTGCATGGGCCCCAGTTATGCCAGCCTCTTTATGGGGTGTGTGGAACATTCCTTGTTCCAGTCCTACTCAAGCCCCCTCCCACAACTCTTTCTCCGGCACATCGATGATTGCTTCATGCACTCCTCTGGATCTGGAAAAATTTATTAATTTTGCTTCCAATTTCCACCCCTCCATCATTTTCACGTGGTCCGTCAATGACACTTCCCTTCCCTTCCTTCACTTCTCAGTCTCAATTTCTGGTGATAGACTGTCCACCAATATTCATTACAAGCCTTCCAACTCCCACAGCTACCTTGACTACAGCTCTTCACACCCCGCTTCCTGTTAGGACTCCATCTCATTCTTTCAGTTCCTTCACCTCTGTCGAATCTGTTCTGATGATGCCACTTTCCAAAATAGTTCCTCTGACGTGTCTTCCTTCTTCCTTAACCGAGGTTTTCCACCCATGGTGCTTAACAGGGCCCTCAACCATGTCCGTCCCATCTCAGGCGCATCTGCCCTCACACCTCCCTCTCCCTCCCAGAACCATGATAGGGTCCCCCTTGTCCTCACTTATCACCCCACCATCCTCCCCGTTCAAAGAATCATCCTCCGCCATTTCCGCCAACTCCAGCATGATGCCACCACCAAACACATCTTCCCTTCACCCCCCTGGCGGCTTTCTGCATGGATCGTTACCTCCAGGACACCCTGGTCCACTATTCCATCACCCCCTACACCTCAACCCCCTCCCATGGCACCTTCCCATGTAACCGCAGAAGGTGTTACACCTGCCCCTTTACTTCCCCCCTCCTCACTGTCCAAGGGCCTAAACACTCCTTTCAAGTGAAGCAGCATTTCATTTGCACTTCCCTCAATTTAGTCTACTGCATTCGTTGCTCCCAATGCGGCTTCCTCTACATTGGAGACACCAAACGCAGACTGGGTGACGGCTTTGTGGAACACCTTTGGTCTGTCCACAAGCATGACCCAGACCTCCCTGTCACTTGCCATTTCAACACTCCACCCTGCTCTCATGCCCACATGTCCATCCTTGGCCTGCTGCAATGTTCCTGTGAATCTCAATGCAAACTGGAGGAACAGCACTTCATCTTCTGACTAGGCACTTTACAGTCTTCCAGACTTAATATTGAGTTAACAATTTCAGATCATGAACTCTCTCCTCCATCCCCACGCCCTTTCCGATCCCCCTTTTTCCAATAATTTATAATTTTTTTTACAAATATATTTTTCTTTTCCCACCTATTTTTAAATTTATTTTGATCTATTGTTTCATCTCCACCTTTTAGCCCATTTCGATCCCTACCCCCCACCCCACCCCAACTAGAGCCATCTGCCGCTAGCTTGTCCTGCTTGCTACCGTTAATGTCCCCATTAGCACATCCTTTAGATAATATCACCACAGTCAACACCCCTTTGTCCTTTTGTCTATGACATCTTTGGCAGTCTCTTCTTGACTTCCACCTATTACTGGCCACCTATTGAGCTCTACCTGACCCACAAAGCCCCCTCTACCAGCTTATATTTCATCTTATTTCTATATTTATAGTTCTGATGAAGCATCACACGGACTTGAAACGCCAACTGTATCCATTTCCGCAGATGCTGTCAGACTTGCTGAGTTTTTCCAGGTATTTTTGTTTATGTCTCCAGAATCAGTGTCTGGAAGATTCCACTCAGTAAATTTTCGCCAGAATCAATCTGCAGAACACTCCACTCAGTAAATTTCTCTAGAATCAATCTCTGGGACACCCCGCTCAGAAACTCTCTCCAGCAGCAAACTCTGGAACACTCCACTCAGTAAATCTATCCAGAATGAATCTCCAGAACACCCCACTCATTAAATCTCTCCAGCAGCAATCTACGGAACTCTCCACTCAGTAAATTTCTTCAGAATCAATCTCTGGAACACTCCACTGAATAAATCTCTCCAGGATCAATCTCTGGAATGCCGGACTCAGTAAATCTCTAAAGCAGCAATCTCTGGGACAACCCACTTAGTAAATCTCTCCAGCAGCAAACTCTGGAGCGTCCCACTTATTAAATCTCTCCAGCAGCAATCTCTGAAACACTCCACTCAGTAAATCTCTCCAGAATCAATCTCTGGAAGATGACACTCAGTAAATCTCTCCAGCAGCAATCTCCAGAAAACCCCACTCAGTAAATCTCTCCAGAATCAATCTCTGGAACACTCCACTCAGTAAATCTCTCCAGCAGCAATCTCTGGAACGCTCCACTCAATAAATCTCTCCAGAATCAATTTCCGGAACACTCCATTAGTAAATCTCTCCAGCATCAATCTCTGGGACACCCAACACAGTAAATCTCCCCAGCAGCAATCTCCGGAACGCTCCACTCAATAAATCCCTCTGGAATCAATCTCTGAAATGCCCCACTCAGTAAATCTCTCCAGCAGCAGTCTCTGGGACACCCTACTCAATCAGTAAATCCTGCCAGTAGCAATCTCTGGGATATCCCACTCAGTAAGTCTCTCCAGCAGCAATCTCCAGAACACCCAACTCAGTAAATCTCTGCAGAATCAATCTCTGGGTCACCCCACTCAGTAAATCACTCCAGAATCAATCTCCAAAATGCCCCACTCATTAAATCTCTCCAGCAGCAATCTCCGGAACGTCCCACTCAGTAAATCTCTCCAGCAGCAACTCTGGAAGACACCACTCAGTAAATCTCTCCAGAATCAATCTACAGAACACCCCACTCAGTAAATATGTCTAGCAGCAATCTCCAGAACACTCCACCCAGCAAATCTCTCCAGACTCAATCTCCAGAACGCCACACTCAGTTAATTTCTCCAGAATCAATCTCTGGAACGCGACACTCAACAAATCTCTCCAGCAACAACTTCTGGAGCGTCCCACTCAGTGAATCTTTCCAGCAGCAACTCTGGAAGACACCACTCATTAAATCACTTCAGAATCAATCTCCAGAACACTCCACTCAGTAAATCTGTCGAGCAGCAGTCTCTGGAACAATCCACCCAGTAAATGTCTCCAGAATCAATCTCCAGAATGCCACACTCAACAAATCTCTGGAATACTCCACTCAGTAAATCTCTCCAGCAACAATCTCAGGAACACTGCACTCAGTAAATCTCTCCAGAATCAATCTACAGAACACCCCACTCAGTAAATATGTCCAGCAGCAATCTCCAGAACACGCCACTCAGTACATCTCCCCAGCAGCAATCTCCGGAATACTCCATTAGTAAATCTTTCCAGCATTAATCTCAGAATGTCCCACTCAGTAAATCTCTCCAGAATCAACCTCGGAATACATTAGTAAATCTTTCCAGCATCCATCTCTGGAAAACTCCACTCAGCAGATCTCTCCAGCAGCAATCTCTGGAAAATCAACTCAATAAAAATCACCAGAAACAATCTCCAGAACACTCCACTCAGTAAATCTCACCAGCAGCAATTTCTGGAGCGTCCCACTCAGAAAATCTCTCCAGCAGCAATCTCTGGAACGTCGCACTCAGTAAATCTCTCCAGCAGCAATCTCTGGAGCTCTCCACTCAGCAAATCTCTCCAGCAGCAATCTCTGGAATGTCTCACTCAGTAAATCTCTCCAGCAGCAATCTCTGGAGCTCTCCACCCAGCAAATCTCTCCAGCAGTAATCTCTGGAACACCCCACTCAGTAAATCTCTCCAGAATCAATCTCTGGAACACTCCACCAGGCAAATCTCTCCAGAATCAATGTCCAGAATGCCGCACTCAGTAAATCTCTCCAGCATCAATTTCTGAAACACTCCACTCAATAAATCTCTCTGGAATCAATCTCCAGAACACTCCACAAGTAAATCACCCCAGTTGCAATCTCTGGAACAGTCCACTCAATAAATCTCTCCAGAATCACTCTCTGCAACACCCCACTCTTTAAATCTCTCCAGAATCAATCTCCAGGACACCCCACTAAGCAAGTTTCTTCAGAATCAATCTCTGCAAAGCTCCACTCAGTAGATCTCTCCAGCAGCAATCTCTGGAACACCACACTCAGTAAATCTTTCCAGTAGCAATATCTGGGACACCCCACTTAGGAAATCTCTCCAGAATCAATCTCCAGAACGCCCCACTCAGTAAATCTTTCCAGAATTAAACTCCGGAACACTCCATTCGTTAATCTCTCCACATTAATCTACGCAACACCCCACTCCATAAATTTCTCCAGCAGCAATCTGAGGGACACTCCATTCAGTAAATCTCTCCAGCATCAATCTCTAAAACACTCCACTTAGTAAACCTCTCCAGAATCAATCTCCAGAATACCCCACTCAGTAAATCATTCCAGATTCATTCTCTGGAATACGCCACTCAGTTAATTTCGCCAGAATCAATCTCTGGAATGCCACACTCAATAATTCTCTCCAGCAGCAATCTCTGGAATGTCCCACTCAGTGAATCTCTCCAGCAGCAATCTATGGAACACCGTACTCCGTAAATCTCTCCAGCAGCAATCTCTGGAACGCCACACTCAGTAAATCTCTCCAGCAGCAATGTCGGAATGCCCCACTCAGTAAATCTCTCCAGGATCATTCTCTGGAATACTCCATGGGTAAATTATTCCAGCATCAATCTCTGGAACACTCCACTCAGTAAATCTCTACAGCAGCAATTTCTGGAGCGTCCCACTCAGAAAATCTCTCCAGCAGCAATCTCTGGAACGTCGCACTCAGTAAATCTCTCCAGCAGCAATCTCTGGAGCTCTCCACTCAGCAAATCTCTCCAGCAGCAATCTCTGGAATGTCTCACTCAGTAAATCTCTCCAGCAGCAATCTCTGGAGCTCTCCACCCAGCAAATCTCTCCAGCAGCAATCTCTGGGACACTCCACTCAGTAAATTTCTCCAGAATCGATCTCTGGAACACTCCACTCAGTAAATTTCTCCAGAATCGATCTCTGGAACACTCCACTCAGTAAATCTCTCCAGCATCAATTTCTGGAACACTCCACTGAGTAGATCTCTCCAGAATCAATCTCTAGAACACTCCATTAGCAAATCTTTCCAGCATCAATCTCTAGAACACTGCACTCAGTAAATATCTCCAGCAGCAGTCTGTGGTACCCTCTACTCAATAAATCTCTCCAGAATCAATCTCCAGAACACCCCACTAAGCAAATTCTTCCAGAATCAATCTCTGCAAAGCTCCACTCAGTAGATCTCTCCAGCAGCAGTCTCTGGAACACCCCGCTCAGTAAATCTATCCTGAATCAATATCAGCAACACCCCACTCAATACATCTTTCAAGCAGCAATGTCTGAAACTCTCCCCTCATTAAATCTCTCCAGAATCAATCTCTGCAACACTCTATTCGCAAATCTCTCCAGCATCAATCTCTGCAACACTCCACTCAGTTAATCACTCCAGCCGCAAACTCTGGAAAGCCCCACTCAGTAAATCACTCCAGAGTCAATCTCCATAACACTCCACTCAGTAAATCTGTCGAGCAGCAGTCTCTGGAACACTCCACCCAGTAAATGTCTCCAGAATCAATCTCCAGAATGCCACACTCAACAAATCTCTCCAGCAAAAATCTCTGGAACGTCCCACTCAGTGAATATTTCCAGCAGCATTCTCTGAAATACTCCACTCAGTAAATCTTTCCAGCAGCAATCTCTGGGACACTCCACTCAATAAATCTCTCCAGAAGCAATCCCTGGAATGCCACACTCAGTAAATCATTGCAGTACCAAGCTCTGGACTGCCCCGTTCAGTAAATCTCTCCAGAATCAATCTCTGGAACACTCCATTGGTAAATCTCTCCAGCAGAAAGCCTCCGGAACACCCCACTCAGTAAATCTCTCATCAGCATTCTCTGGAACACTCCACTCAGTAAATCCCTCGAGAATCAGTTTCCAGAAAACTCCACTCAGTAAATCTCTCCAGCAGCAGTCTCTGGAATGCACGACTCAGTAAATCTCTCCAGCAGCAATCCTGGAACGCCCCGCTAAGTAAATCTCTCCAGCAGCAATCTCTGGGAAATCTCGTTCAGTAAATCTCTCGAGCAGCAATCTCCAGAATGTCCCACTCAGTAAATCTCTCCAGAATCAAAATCTGGAACATTCCATTCGTAAATCTCTCCAGCATCAATCTCTGGAACACTCCACTCAGCAAATCTCTGCAGCATCAATCTCCAGAATGCCCCACTCAGTTAATTTCTCCAGAATCAAATCTCTGGAACGACACACTCAACAAATCTCTCCAGCAGCAATCTCTGAAACACCGCACTTAGTAAATATCTCCAGCAACAATCTCTGGAATGTCCCACTCAGAAAGACTCTCCAGAATCAATCTCTGGAACACTCCATTCGTTAATCTCTCCAACATCAATTTCTGGTACACTCTACTCAGTAAATCTCTCCAGCAGCAGTCTCTGGAAGACTCCACTCAGTAAATTTCTCCGGAATTGATCTCTGGAACACTCCAATCAGTAAATCTCTCCAGCAGTAATCTCTGGAACACCCCACTCAGTAAATCTCTCCAGAATCAATCTCTGGAACACTCCACCAGGCAAATCTCTCCAGAATCAATGTCCAGAATGCCGCACTCAGTAAATCTCTCCAGCATCAATTTCTGAAACACTCCACTCAATAAATCTCTCTGGAATCAATCTCCAGAACACTCCACAAGTAAATCACCCCAGTTGCAATCTCTGGAACAGTCCACTCAATAAATCTCTCCAGAATCACTCTCTGCAACACCCCACTCTTTAAATCTCTCCAGAATCAATCTCCAGGACACCCCACTAAGCAAGTTTCTTCAGAATCAATCTCTGCAAAGCTCCACTCAGTAGATCTCTCCAGCAGCAATCTCTGGAACACCACACTCAGTAAATCTTTCCAGTAGCAATATCTGGGACACCCCACTTAGGAAATCTCTCCAGAATCAATCTCCAGAACGCCCCACTCAGTAAATCTTTCCAGAATTAAACTCCGGAACACTCCATTCGTTAATCTCTCCACATTAATCTACGCAACACCCCACTCCATAAATTTCTCCAGCAGCAATCTGAGGGACACTCCATTCAGTAAATCTCTCCAGCATCAATCTCTAAAACACTCCACTTAGTAAACCTCTCCAGAATCAATCTCCAGAATACCCCACTCAGTAAATCATTCCAGATTCATTCTCTGGAATACGCCACTCAGTTAATTTCGCCAGAATCAATCTCTGGAATGCCACACTCAATAATTCTCTCCAGCAGCAATCTCTGGAATGTCCCACTCAGTGAATCTCTCCAGCAGCAATCTATGGAACACCTTACTCCGTAAATCTCTCCAGCAGCAATCTCTGGAACGCCACACTCAGTAAATCTCTCCAGCAGCAATGTCGGAATGCCCCACTCAGTAAATCTCTCCAGGATCATTCTCTGGAATACTCCATGAGTAAATTATTCCAGCATCAATCTCTGGAACACTCCACTCAGTAAATCTCTACAGCAGCAAATCTGGAACACCCCACTCAATTAAACTCTCCAGAATCAATATCTGGAACACCACACTCAATCAATCTCTCCAGCAGCAAACTCTGGAGCGTCCCACTCAGTGAAATTTTCCAGCAGTAATCTCTGGAACACTCCACTCAGTAAATCTCTCCAGCAGCAATCTCGGGAACACTCCACTCAATAAATCTCTCCAGAATCAATCTCCAGAACACTCCAGTCAGTGAATATCTCCAGAATCAATGTCCAGAACGCTGCACTCAGTAAATCCCTCCAGAATCAATCTCTGGAACACTCCACTCAGTAAATCTCTCCAGAATCAATCTCCAGAACACTCCACTCAGTAAATCTCTCCAGAACCAATCTCCAGAACACTCCACTCAGTAAATCTCTCCAGCAGCAATCTCTGGAACTCAGCACTCAATAAATCTCCCCAGCAGCAATCTCCGGAACACTAGACTCACTAAATCTCCCCAGAATCAATATCAGCAACACCCCACTCAGAAAATTTCTCCGGAATCAATCTCTGGAACACTCCATTCAGTAAATCTCTCCAGCAGCAATCTCTGGAACCTCCAACTCAGTAAATCTCTCCAGCAGCAATCTCTGGGACACCCCAGCCATTAAATCTCTCCAGCAACAATATCTGGAATGCCTCACTCATTAAATCTCTCCAGCATCAATCTCTGGAACTCCCCACTCAGTAAATCTTTCCAGGATCATTCTCTGGAACGCCCCACTCAGTAAATTTCTCCAGAACCAATCTCCAGAACACTCCATTTGTAAATCTCTCCAGCATCAATCTCTGGAACGTCCATCTCAGTAAATCTCTCCAGCTGCAATCTCTGGAACAGCCCAGTTATTAAATCTCTCCAGCTGCATTCTCTGGAACACCCCAGTTATTAAATCTCTCCAGCAGCAATCTCTGGAACTCAGCACTAAATAAATCTCCCTAGCAGCAATCTCCAGGACACTTCATTCGTAAATCTCTCCAGAATCAATCTCTGGAACACTCCACTCACTAAATCTCTCCAGAATCAATGTCCAGAACGATGCACTCAGCAAATCTCTCCAGAATCAATCTCCAGAACAACCCAGTCTTTAAATCTCTCCAGCAGCAATCTCTGGAACGCTTCACTCAGTAAATCTCTCCAGCAACAATCTCTGGAACAGTCCACTCACTAAATCTCTCCAGAATCAATCTCCGGAACACTTCACTCACTAAATCTCTCCAGAATCAATGTCCAGAACGAAGCACTCAGTAAATCTCTCCAGAATCAATCTCCAGAACAACCCACTCAGCAAATCTCTCCAGCAGCAATCTCTGGAATGTTCCACTCAGTAAATCTCTCCAGCAGCACATCTGGAACACTCCACTCAATAAATCTCTCCAGAATCAATCCCCGGAACACTCCACTCAGTAAATCTCTCCGGCTGCAATCCCTGGAACACCCCAGTTATTAAATCTCTCCAGCAGCAATCTCTGGAATGCCACACTCAGTAAATCTCTACAGCAGGAATCTCTGGAACACCCCAGTCATTAAATCTCTCCAGCAGTAATATCTGGAACACTCCACTCAATAAATCTCTCCAGAATCAATCTCCGGAACACTTCACTCACTAAATCTCTCCAGAATCAATGTCCAGAACGAAGCACTCAGTAAATCTCTCCAGAATCAATCTCCAGAACAACCCACTCAGTAAATCTCTCCAGCAGCAATCTCTGGAATGTTCCACTCAGTAAATCTCTCCAGCAGCACATCTGGAACACTCCACTCAATAAATCTCTCCAGAATCAATCTCTGGAACAGCCCACTCAGTAAATCCCTCCAGAATCAATCTCCAGAACACTCCAATCGTAAATGTCTCCAGCATCAATCTCTGGAACACTCCACTCAGTAAATCTCTCCAGCAGCAATCTCTGGAACACTCCAACCATTAAATCTCTCCAGAATCAATGTCCAGAACGCTGCACTCAGTAAATCTCTCCAGAATCAATCTCTGGAACACTCCACTCAGTAAATCTCTCCAGCAGCAATCTCTGGAACACTCCAACCATTAAATCTCTCCAGAATCAATGTCCAGAACGCTGCACTCAGTAAATCTCTCCAGCAGCAATCTCTGGAACTCAGTACGAAATAAATCTCCCCATCAGCAATCTCCAGGACACTCCATTCATAAATGTCTCCAGCATCAAACTCTGGTACTCTGCACTCAATACATCTCCCCAGCAGCAATCTTGGGAACACTCCACTCAGTAAATCTCTCCAGCAGCACATCTGGAACACTCCACTCAGTAAATCTCTCCAGCAGCAATCTCTGGAACTCTCCACTCAGTAAATCACTCCAGCAGCAATCTTTGGAACAGTTCACTCACTAAATCTCTGCGGAATCAATATCACCAACACCCCAAACAGTAAATTTCTCCGGAATCAATCGCTGGACACTCTACTCGTAAATCTCTCCAGCAGCAATCTCTGGAACACTCCAACCATTAAATCTCTCCAGAATCAATGTCCAGAACGCTGCACTCAGTAAATCTCTCCAGAATCAATCTACAGAACACTCCATTCGTACATCTCACTAGCATCAATCTCTGCAACTCAGCACTCAATACATCTCCCCAGCAGCAATCTCGGGAACACTCCACTCAGTAAATCTCTCCAGCTGCAATCTCTGGCATACCCCAGTCATTAAATCTCTCCAGCAGCAATATCTGGCATACCCCAGTCATTAAATCTCTCCAGCAGCAATATCTGGAACGCCCCACTCCGTAAATCTTTCCAGAATCATTCTCTGGAATGCCACACTCAGTAAATCTTTCCAGAAACAATCTCCAGAATACTCCATTCGTACATCTATCCAGCATCAATCTCCGGAACACTCCACTCACTAAATCTCTCCAGCAGCTATCTCTGGAACACCCCAGTTATTAAATCTCTCCAGCAGCAATCTCTGGAATGCCACACTCAGTAAATCTCTACAGCAGGAATCTCTGGAACACCCCAGTCATTAAATCTCTCCAGCAGCAATATCTGGAATGCTCCACTCAGTAAAACTCTCCGGAAACAATCTCCAGAACATTCCACTCAGTGAACCTCCCCAGTATCAATGTCCAGAATGCCGCAGTCAGTAAATCTCTCCAGAATCAATCTCTGGAACGCCCCACTCAGTAAATCTCTCCAGAATGAATCTCCAGAACACTCCATTCGTAAATCTCTCCAACATCAATCTCTGGAACACTCCACTCAGTAAATCTCTGCAGCAGCAACTCTGGAACACTCCATTCAGTAAATCTCTCCAGCATCAATCTCTGGAACACTCCACTCAGTAAATCTCTCCAGTGGCAATCTCTGGAACACCCCGCTCAGTAAATCTCTACCGCAGCAATTTCTCGAATGCCCCACTCAGTAAATCTGTCCAGCAGCAATCTCTGGAATGTCCCACTTAGTAAATCTCTCCAGAATCAAACTCCAGAACACTGCACTCAATAAATCTCTACAGCAGCAACCTCTGGAAGATTCCACTGAATAACTCTCTCCAGATCAATCTCCGTGACATGCCACTCAATAAATTTCTCCAGAACCAATCACAGGAACACACCACTCAGTAAATCTCTCTAGAAGCAATCTCTGGAACACTCCACTCAGTAAATCTCTCCAGCAGCAATCTCTGGAACATTGCAACCAGTAAATCTCTCCAGAATCAATGTCCGGAACACTCCACTCACTAAATCTCTCCAGCAGCAATCACTGGAACTCAGCACTCAATAAATCTCCCCAGCAGCAATCGCTGGAACACTCCACTCACTAAATCTCTCCAGCAGCAATCTCTGGAACACTGCACTCAGTAAAACTCTCCGGAAACAATCTCCAGAACACGCCACTCAGTGAATCGCTCCAGAATCATTGTCCAGAATACCGCTCTCAGTAAATTTCTCCAGAATCAATCTCCAGAACACTCCATTCGTACATCTCTCCAGCATCAATCTCTGCAACTCAGCACTCAATACATCTCCCCAGCAGCAATCTCGGGAACACTCCACTCAGTAAATCTCTCCAGCTGCAATCTCTGGCACACCACAGTCATTAAATCTCTCCAGCAGCAATATCTGGAATGCCCCACTCAGTAAGTCTCTCCAGAATCAATCTCCAGAACACTCCATTCATACATCTATCCAGCATCAATCTCCGGAACACTCCACTCACTAAATCTCTCCAGCAGCAATCTCTGGAACGACCCACTCAGTAAATCTCTCCAGCAGCACATCTGGAACACTCCACTCAGTAAATCTCTCCAGCAGCAATCTTTGGAACAGTCCACTCACTAAATCTCTGCGGAATCAATATCACCAACACCCCAATCAGTAAATTTCTCCGGAATCAATCGCTGGACACTCTACTCGTAAATCTGTCCAGCAGCAATCTCTGGAACACCCCACTCAGTAAATCTCTCCAGAATCAATGTCCAGAACACTCCATTCATATATCTCTCCAGCATCAATCTCTGGAACCCCCCACTCAGTAAATCTCTCCAGCAGCAATCTCTGGAACTCAGTACTAAATAAATCTCCCCAGCAGCAATCTCCAGGACACTCCACTCAGTAAAACTCTCCGGAAACAATCTCCAGAACACTCCACTCAGTGAATCTCCCCAGTATCAATGTCCAGAATGCCGCAGTCAGTAAATCTCTCCAGAATCAATCTCTGGAACGCCCCACTCAGTAAATCTCTCCAGAATCAATCTCCAGAACATTCCATTCGTAAATCTCTCCAGCATCAATCTCTGGAATTCAGCACTCAATAAATCTCCCCAGCAGCAATCTCTGGAACACTCCACTCAGTGAATCCCTCCAGAATCAATGTCCAGAACGCCGCACTTAGTAAATCTCTCCAGCAGCAATCTCTGGAACACCCCAGTCATTACATCTCTCCAGCAGCAATATCTGGAATGCCCCACTCATTAAATCTCTCCAGCAGCAATCTCTGGAACGTCCCACTCAGTAAACCTCTCCAGAATCAATCTCTGGAACACACCACTCAGTAAATCTCTGCAGCAGCAATCTCCAGAACACACCACTCAGTAAATCTTTCCAGCAGCAATTTCTGGAACGCCCCACTTGGTAATCGCTCCAGCAGCAATCCCTGGAACACTCCAACCAGTAAATCTCTCCAGAATTAATGTCCAGAATGCCGCAATCAGTAAAGATCTCCAGACTCAATCTCTGAAACACCACACTCAGTAAATCTCTGCAGAATCGATCTCCAGAACGCTCCATTTCTAAGTCTCTCCAGCATCAATCCCTGGAATGCTCCACTCAGTACATCTCTCCAGCAGCAAATCTGGAACACTCCAAACAGTAAATCACTCCAGCAGCAATCTCCGGAATACTCCACTCAGTAAATCTTTCCAGAATCAATATAAGCAACACCCCACTCAGTAAATTTCTCCGGAATCAACCTCTGGACACTCCACTCCACTCAGTAAATCTCTCCAGCAGCAATCTCTGGAACGCCCCACTCAGTAAATCTTTCCAGAATCATTCTCTGGAACACCCCACACAGTAAATCTCTCCGGAATCAATCTCCAGAACACTCCATTCATAAATCTCTCCAGCATCAATCTCTGGAACTCAGCACTCAGTAAATCACTCCAGCATCAATCACCGGAACACTCCACTCACTAAATCTCTCCAGCAACAATCTCTGGAACGCTCCAATCAGTAAATCGCTCCAGAATCAATGTCCAGGACGCCGCACTCAGTAATTCTCTCCAGAATCAATCTCTGGAACACCCCACTCAGTAAATCTCTCCAGCAGCAAATCTGGAACACTGCACTCACTAAATTTTTCCAGAATCAATCTCCAGAACACTCCGTTTGTAAATCGCTCCAGCATCCATCTCTGGAACACTCCACTCAGTAAATCTCTCCAGCATCAATCTCTGGAATGTCCCACTCAGTAAATCTCTCCAGCTACAATCTCTGGCACACCCCAGTCATTAAATCTCTCCAGCAGCAATATCTGGAAAGCCCTGCTCATTAAATACTCCAGCAGCAATCGCTGGAACACCCCACTCAGTAAATCTCTCCAGAATCATTCTCTGGAACACCCCGCTCAGTAAATCTCTCCAGAACCGATCTCCAGAAGACCCCACTCAGTAAAACTCTCCAGAATCAATCTCTGGAACACACCACTCAGTAAATCTCTCCAGCAGCAATCTCTGGAACACACCACTCAGTAAATCTCTCCAGCAGCAATCTCCGGAACACTCCACTCTGTAAATCTCTCCAGCAGCAATCTCTGCAACGTCCCACTCAGTAAATCTCTACAGCAGCAATCTCTGGAAATCTCCAACCAGTAAATCTCTTCAGAATCAATGTCCAGAATGCTGCACACAGTAAATCTCTCCAGAATCAATCTCTGGAATACCCCACTTAGTAAGTAACTCAAGAATCAATCTCCAGAACACTACATTCGTAAATCTCCCCAGCAGCGATCTCGGGAACACTCCACTCAGTAAATCTCTCCAGAACCGATCTCCGGAAGACCCCACTCAGTAAACCTCTCCAGAATCAATCTCTGGACCACACCACTCAGTAAATCTCTCCAGCAGCAATCTCCAGAACACTCGACTCTGTAAATCTCTCCAGCAGCAATCTCTTCAACACCCCACTCTGTAAATCTCTCCAGCAGCAATCTCTGGAACACTCAACTCAGTAAATCTCTCCAGCAGCAATCTCTGGAACACTCAACTCAGTAAATCTCTCCAGCAGCAATCTCTGGAACACTCAACTCAGTAAATCTCTCCAGCAGCAATCTCTGGAACACTCAACTCAGTAAATCTCTCCAGCAGCAATCTCTGGAACACTCAACTCAGTAAATCTCTCCAGCAGCAATCTCTGGAACACTCAACTCATTAAATATCTCCAGCAGCAATCTCTTCAACACCCCAGTCAGTAAATCTCTCCAGCAGCAATCTCTGGAACACTCCACTCAGTAAATCTCTCCAGAATCAATGTCCAGAATGCCGTAATCAGTAAATCTCTCCAGAATCAATCTCTGTTACACCCCACTCAGTAAATCACTCCAGAATCAATCTCCAGAACACTCCATTTGTAAATCTCTCCAGCATCAATCTCTGAAACACTCCACTAAGTTTCTCCAGCAGCAAATCTGGAACACCCCACTCAGTAAATCACTCCAGCAGCAATCTCCAGAACACTCTACTCAATAAATCTCTCCAGAATCAATCTCTGGAACACCCCGCTCAGTAAATCTCTCCAGAACCGATCTCCGGAAGACCCCACTCAGTAAACCTCTCCAGAATCAATCTCTGGAACACACCACTCAGTAAATCTCTCCAGCAGCAATCTCTTCAACACCCCACTCCGTAAATCTCTCCAGCATCAATCTCTGCAACACCCCAGTCAATAAATCTCTCCAGCAGCAATCTCCGGACCACTCCACTCAGTAAATCTCTCCAGCAGCAATCTCTGCAACACCCCACTCAGCGGTCTCAAAATCTTTCATTTTTTTCAAGCGCAAAGCAGTTTAAGCAGCCAATATTGCAGGCACAGCGACCACATTTCCACACTGGAAATGAAATATTGGTTTGTAGGCCTCCAGGGCATCTGCTAGAACTATTAAAATTGCACGCCATGATTTTAAAATTCTCACCCTAGTTTACTAATCCCTCCATTCCTCTCGCCTTCCTATCTCTGTATTCACCTACAGTTCCACATTCCTCCGAGATATCTGTGCTCCTCTAATTCTGGCCTGTTAAGAGTGTAATCACTCCACCTCTGGTGTTCATGCCTTCAGCTTTGTAATTCCCTCCTAAAACCTTGTCTCTTGACTTCATTTTCCTCCTTCCAGACACTCTTTAAAACCTATCACTTTAACCAAGCTTTTGATCATCTGCCTTATGTGGCTTAGTGCCATGCTTGTTGTATAATGCCCCTGTGAAGTGCCTTGGGACATTTTTAATTGTATTAAAGGTTCTATTTTTTAATTCTTTAAGAGATGTGGGCATTGCTGACAGCATTTGTTGCCCATCCCTACTTGCCCTTGAAACCAATTCAAACTCAACCAAATTGCTGCAGATCTGGAGGCCAGAGCAAGAAAGGTAGCATTAGTGAACCTGATAATTGTTGTTATAGTCACCATTATTGTGATTAGCTTTAAATTCTAGATTTATTAATTGAATTTAAATTGCACCAGGTGTCATGGTAGGATTTGAACCCATGTCTCCAAAGCATTAGTCTGGGCCTCTGGATTACCACCCCAGTGACATTACCAATGCACCACCACCATCTCCCCATACATAAACATTGGCTGTTGTAGGACCCCTTTCTGATGTTGGTCTGCCCGACCACCACCACCCACGCTAAGTGACTAGACTCACCCAGCTACTGCTGATGCTAATGGCAGGAAGGACCCCTCAGCAGCATGATTTAAAAAGTTCATCCACTACAAACAGGTTAGCTCAGTGGAGAATGCACCAGGGAATGCACCCTCGCTTTTGTTTAATTCAAAGATAGCACAATGCCTGGCATGTTCCTTTTGCCTGCAGACCAGAGTCAACTTGCCAATCAGCACCCTTTTCTCATGCAGTATAAGTTGCTGCTCCCTTTGAAATTTGGCATGGGTGCAAAACAAAAAGCTTTGACAGCATGTCTTTTTTTTCAGCAACATTCAAAGTTTTCCCTTTTCTTTAACCTTCTATTACCATCAAGGCTGTGGACCAATGCATTTGTGTAAAATCACCAAAGTGAGCTCAGCATTCCAATGCAGTTAGTCCAAGTTATACAGGGTGAAGTCCATACTAACAACAGAACATGACCTTGCTAGGTTATGTACATGTGAAGCGAAGCAAAGGACTACGACAGTGCTTCACAAAATATTTTACAATGTGACCCCATTTTAACTCACCAACACCTTCTCAAGGGCAATTAGGGATGGGCAACAAATGCTTGAATTCCCCAAACTAGAGTTCATAGATTGTGCCTGGATTTGCGGCATCATCTGAAAACACGAGATTGAGGTCGACAACACCAATGACCATAGAGAGGTGGAGGTCCAAATTTCATTTCTAAGGCAGAATTCCAAATAAGAAAAGTTGGAAATCTGCCAAATGGTGGAAATTTCGCATCCCTGCATTCACCCATTACCCCGGTGCTCACTGATCTACATTGGCTCCCGGTTGAACAGCACTTGGATTTTTAAATTCCTGTCATTTTTTTCAAATCCCTTCAGGGCCTCCTCCCCTCTCCCTTTCTCTACAACCTCCTCCAGCTCTACAACCCTCTGAGATCTCTGCACTCCTCCAATTCTGGCAACTTAAGCATCCCCAATACCCTGAGATGGAGCTGGGTAGAGGGGAGTGGGGGTGGGATTAACCTGGATGGGAGTACAGCTGGGGTGGGAGTGGAGCTGGGTGGAGGTGGGATGGGGGTGGGGTGGAGCTGGGTAGAGGTGGGGTGAGATGAAGCCGTGTGGGGTTGGGGTGAGTGGAGCAGGGTGGGGATGGGGTGGGCGGAGCTGGGATGGGCTGGAGCTGGGTGGTGGTGGAGGTGGGGTGGGAATGGAGCTGGGTGGTGGAGGTGGGGTTGAGATGGAGCTGGGTGAAAGGCAAGATGGAAGGGGAGCTGGATGTGGTGGGATGGAGCTGAGTGGAGTTTGAGGTGGAGTGAGGAGGAGCTGAGTGGAGGAGGAATGAGGAGGACCTTTATGCGGTGGTGTGGAGCTGAGTGGAGACAGAGCTGAGTGGAGGTTGAGTTGGAGGGAAGAGGATGTAGTGGGATGGAGCTGAGTGGAGGATGCGGTGAGATGGAGTTGGGTGGAGGTGGAGCAGGGTGGAGTTGGATGGAGCAGGGTGGAGGTTGAGTTGGAGGGAGGAGGATGGGTGGGATGGAGTTGGGTGGCGGTGGGGCTGGGTGGAGGGAGGAGGAGCTGGGTGGAGGGAGGAGGAGCTGGGTGGAGGTTGAGTTGGAGGTATGGAGTTGGGTGGAGGTGGAGCTGGGTGGAGGGAGGAGGATGCGGTGGGGTGGAGCTGTGTGGAGATGGAGCTGGGTGGAGGTTGAGTTGGAGGGAGGAGGATGCGGTGGGATGGAGTTGGGTGGAGGTGCAGCTGGGTGGAGAGAGGAGGATGGGTGGGATGGAGTTGGGTGGCGGTGGAGCTGGGTGGAGGTTGAGTTGGAGAGAGGAGGATGCGGTAGGATGGAATTGGGTGGAGGTGCAGCTGGGTGGAGGGAGGAGGATGGGTGGGATGGAGTTGGGTGGAGATGGAGCCGGGTGGAGGGAGGAGGATGCGGTGGGATGGAGTTGGGTGGAGGTGCAACTGGGTGGAGGGAGGAGGATGGGTGGGATGGAGTTGGGTGGAGATGGAGCCGGGTGGAGGGAGGAGGATGCGGTGGGATGGAGTTGTATGTAGGGAAGAGGAGCTGGGTGGAGGGAGTAGGATGGGTGGGATGGAGTTGGGTGGAGGTGCAGCTGGGTGGAGGGAGGAGGATGGGTGGAGGTGGAGTTGGGTGGAGGGAGGAGGAGCTGGGTGGAGGTTGAGTTGGAGGGAGGAGGATGGGTGGGATGGAGTTGGGTGGAGGTGGAGCTGGAGGGAGGTTGAGTTGGAGGGAAGCGGATGGGTGGGATGGAGCTGAGTGGAGGTTGAGTTGGAGGGAGGAGGAGCTGGGTGGGATGGAGTTGAGTGGCAGTGGTGCTGGTTGGAGGGAGGAGGAGCTGGGTGGAGGTTGAGTTGGAGGGAGGAGGATAGGTGGGATGGAGCTGGGTGGTGGTTGAGTTGGAGGGAGGAGGACGGATGGGATGGAGTTGGGTGGAGGGAGGAGGAGCTGGGTGGGATGGAGTTGAGTGGCAGTGGAGCTGGTTGGAGGGAGGAGGAGCTGAGTGGAGGTTGAGTTGGAGGGAGGAGGATGCGGTGGGATGGAGCTGGGTGGTGGTGGAGGTGGAGCTCTGCTCAGTGATTGGTTCCGTCGTTTTTGGCTGCCAACGGCGTCGCGCGGGCACAAACTGTGTCGGGGCCATGCGCATGCGTCAAACCGCCATTAGGCAGTGATACGCTAACCGGCCGCCACCTCGTGCCTCAGCCAACTGTCACCAACCGGTCACTCTTCCCCCGCTCAGCATTGGGATCCAATATTAACAACCTCCATTAATCCAAATCCTAAACCATCATCTCTGCTTTCAGCACCTGCTGTGATCGACAGAGCGAATCCCCGGCGGCCCCAGGTGAGATAAACTTCACTGTCCCGAGATTACAAGGGCGCCAGGGAGATCAGAACACGTGACCCGGCAACAGGCCCCCGGTCCAAGGGGGCCCCCCCCTCGGAAGGCCGCAGCCGCTCCACGGGGGGGGCCCCCTCTGAATAATACAGCCAATCACAGGGGGGGCCCCCTCTGAATAATACAGCCAATCACAGGGGGGGCCCCCTCTGAATAATACAGCCAATCACAGGGGGGGCCCCCTCTGAATAATACAGCCAATCACAGGGGGGGCCCCCTCTGAATAATACAGCCAATCACAGGGGGGGCCCCCTCTGAATAATACAGCCAATCACAGGGGGGGCCCCCTCTGAATAATACAGCCAATCACAGGGGGGGCCCCCTCTGAATAATACAGCCAATCACAGGGGGGGCCCCCTCTGAATAATACAGCCAATCACAGGGGGGGCCCCCTCTGAATAATACAGCCAATCACAGGGGGGGCCCCCTCTGAATAATACAGCCAATCACAGGGGGGCCCCTCTGAATAATACAGCCAATCACAGGGGGGCCCCTCTGAATAATACAGCCAATCACAGGGGGGCCCCTCTGAATAATACAGCCAATCACAGGGGGGCCCCCTCCCAATAATACAGCCAGTCACAGGGCTCCCCTCTGAACAATACAGCCCATCACTGGCGCTCCCCGACCCCCCATAATAAAACCAATCATAGGGCTCCTCTCTGAATAATACAGCCAATCACAGGGCTCCTCTCTGAATAATACAACCCATCACAGGGGCTCCTTTCTCAATCAGTGGGACCCTCTTGTGGAGAAGGGCGTAACTAGAGGCCAACAATATCACTTAGTTGCCAAAAGATCCAACAGGAAATTCTGAATACTGTCTCTACCCAATGAGTGTTGAGAATGTGGAATTTGAAATGACAGGAAGTGATTGAAAAGTATAGTGTTGAAGCATTTAAGGAGAGGGGGCAGGGGCAACTAGACAAAAATATGTGGGAGAAGGGAATAGAGGGTTACAATGATAGACTTAGATGAGGAAAGAAGTGAGGAGACTCTATTGTAGCATAAACACCAGCATGGACTAGTTGGGCTGAATGGCCTGTTTCTGGGCCGTATATCCTATGTAATTGTTCGTAAACCCCCGTTAACATAGCAAATCCCAGCAGCTCCTCCCATATAAATCTGTATAATTCCCTGAGAGAGAACCCCAATGATCCATTGCATCTCTCCAGCATCAATCTCTGGAACTCACCACTCAATAAATCTCCCCAGCTGCAAACTCGGGAACACTCCACTCAGTGAATCTCTCCAGAATCAATGTCCAGAATGTCGCACTCAATAAATCTCTCCAGCATCAATGTCTGGAACACTCCACTCAGTGAATAACTCAAGAATCAATCTCCAGAACACTCAATTCGTAAATCTCTCCAGCATCAATCTCTGGAACTCAGCACTCAATACATCTCCCCAGCAGCAATCTCGGGAACACTCCACTCAGTAAATCTCTCCAGCAGCAATATCTGGAAAGCACTGCTCATTAAATCTATCCAGCAGCAATCTCGGGAACACCCCACTCAGTAAATCTCTTCATCAGCAGTCTCTGGAACACTCCAACCAGTAAATCTCTCCAGAATCAATGTCCAGAACGCTGCATTCAGTAAATCTCTCCAGAATCAATCTCTGGAACACTCCACTCAGTAAATCTCTCCAGCATCAATCTCTGGAACTCAGCACTCAATACATCTCCCCAGCTGCAATCTCGGGAACACTCCAGTCAGTAAATCTCTCCAGCAGCAATCGCTGGAACACCCCGCTCAGTAAATCTCTCCAGAACCGATCTCCGGAAGACCCCACTCAGTAAACCTCTCCAGAATCAATCTCTGGAACACACCACTCAGTAAATCTCTCCAGCAGCAATCTCTGGAACACTCCAGTCATTAAATTGCTCCAGCAGCAATATCTGGAATGCCCCACTCATTAAATCTCTCCAGAATCAATGTCCAGAACGCTGCACTCAGTAAATCTCTCCAGAATCAATCTCTGGAACACCCCACACAGTGAATAACTCAAGAATCAATCTCCAGAACGCTCCATTCGTAAATCTCTCCAGCATCAATCTCTGGAACTCAGCACTCAATAAATCTCCCCAGCAGCAATCTCTGGAACACTCCACTCAATAAATCTCTCCAGAATCAATCTCTGGAACTCTCCACTCACTAAATCTCTCCAGCAGCAATCTCTGGAACACTGCACTCAGTAAAACTCTTTGGAAACAATCTCCAGAACACTCCACTCAGTTGGAGGGAGGAGGATGCGGTGGGATGGAGTTGGAGCTGGGTGGAGGGAGGAGGATGTGGTGGGATGGAGTTGGGTGGAGGTGGAGCTGGGTGGAGGGAGGAGGATGCGGTGGGATGGAATTGGGTGGCGGTGGAGCTTGGTGGAGGTTGAGTTGGAGGGAGGAGGATGCGGTGGGATGGAGTTGAGTGGAGGTGGAGTTGGGTGGCGGGAGGAGGAGCTGGGTGGAGGTTGAGTTGGAGGGAGGAGGTTGAGTTGGGATGCAGTTAGGTGGAGGTGGAGATGGGTGGCGATGGAGCTGGGTGGAGGGAGGAGGAGCTGGGTAGAGGTTGAGTTGGAGGGAGAAGGATGGGTGGGATGGAGTTGGGTTGAGGTGGAGCTGGGTGGAGGGAGATGGAGCTGGGTGGAGGGAGGAGGAGCTGGGTGGAGGTTGAGTTGAAGGGAGGAGGACAGGTGGGATGGAGTGGGTGGAGGTGGAGCTGGGTGGAGGGAGGTGGATGCGGTGGGATGGAGTTGTATGGAGGGAGGAGGAGCTGGGTGGAGGTTTAGTTGGATGGAGGGAGGAGGAAGCGCTGGGATGGAGTTGGGTGGAGGTGGAGCTGGGTGGAAGTTGAGTTGGAGGGAGGAAGATGCGGTGGGATGGAGTTGGGTGGAGGTGGATCTGGGTGGAGGGAGGAGGAGCTGGGTAGAGGTTGAGTTGGAGGGAGGAGGATGATGTGGGATGAAGCTGGGTGGAGGTGAAGCTGGGTGGAGGGAGGAGGAGCTGGGTGGAGGTTGAGATGGATGGAGCTGGGCCGATGGAGCAGGAGCTGGGCCGAGGGAGCAGGAGCTGGGCCGAGGGAGCAGGAGCTGGGCCGAGGGAGCAGGAGCTGGGCCGAGGGAGCAGGAGCTGAGGGAGCAGGAGCTGGGGGAGGAGGAGCTAGGTGGAGGTTGAGTTGGAGGGAGGAGGAGCTAGGTGGAGGTTGAGTTGGAGGGAGGAGGATGCGGTGGGATGGAGTTGGGTGGAGGTGGAGCTGGGTGGAGGTTGAGGTGGAGGGAGGAAGATGCAGTGGAATAGAGTTGGAGATAGGTGGAGGTTGAGTTGGAGGGAGGAGGATGCGGTGGGATGGAGCTGGGTGGAGGGAGGAGGATGCGGTGGGATGGAGCTGGGTGGAGGTTGAGTTGGAGGGAGGAGGATGCGGTGGGATGGAACTGGGTGGAGGGAGGAGGATGCGGTGGGATGGAGTTGGGTGGAGGTGGAGCTGGGTGGAGGTTGAGGTGGAGGGAGGAAGATGCAGTGGAATAGAGTTGGAGATAGGTGGAGGTTGAGTTGGAGGGAGGAGGATGCGGTGGGATGGAGCTGGGTGGAGGTTGAGTTGGAGGGAGGAGGATGCGGTGGGATGGAACTGGGTGGAGGGAGGAGGATGCGGTGGGATGGAGTTGGGTGGAGGTGGAGCTGGGTGGAGGTTGAGTTGGAGGGAGGAGGATGCATTGCGATGCAGTTGGGTGGAGGTGGAGCTGGGTGGAAGGAGGAGGACACGGTGGGATGGAGTTGGGTGGAGGTTGAGTTGGAGGGAGGAGGATGCGGTGGGATGGAGTTGGGTGGAGGTGCAGCTGGGTGGAGGGAGCAGCATAGGTGGGATGGAGTTGGGTGGAGGTGCAGCTGGGTGGAGGGAGGAGGAGCTGGGTGGAGGTTGAGTTGCAGGGAGGAGGATGGGTGGGATGAGTTGGGTGGAGGTGGAGCTGGGTGGCGGTTGTGTTGGAGGGAGGACGACGGGTGGGATGGAGTTAGGTGGAGGGAGGACAGCGGGTGGGATGGAGTTGAGTGGCGGTGGTGCTGGGTGGAGGTGGAGCTGGGTGGAGAGAGGAGGAGCTGGGTGGAGGTGGAGTGAGGAGGAGCTGGATGCGGTGGGATGAAGCTGAGTGGAGGTTGAGTTGGAGGGAGGAGGATGCAGTGGGATGGAGCTGGGTGGTGGTGGAGGTGGAGCTGGGTGGAGCTCTGCTCAGTGATTGGTTCCGTCGTTTTTGGCTGCCAACGGCATCGCGCGGGCACAAACTGTGTCGGGGCCATGCGCATGCGTCAAACCGCCATTAGGCAGTAATACGCTAACTGGCCGCCACCTCGTGCCTCATAGTCACCAACCGGTCACTCTTCCCCCGCTCAGCATTGGAATCCAATGTTAACAACCTCCATTAATCCAAATCACCCTAAACCATCATCTCTGCTTTCAGCACCTGCTGTGATCGACAGAGCGAATCCCCGGCGGCCACAGGTGAGATAAACTTCACTGTCCCGAGATTACAAGGGCGCCAGGGAGATCAGAACACGTGACCCGGCAATAGGCCCCACCCATATCAGTACATCCAATCACAGGGGCCTCACTCCTAATAATACAGCCAATCACAGGGGGGGGCCCCCTCTGAATAATACAGCCAATCACAGGGGCCCCCTCCCAATAATACAGCCATTCATAGGGCTCCCCTCTGAATAATACAGCCAATCACTGGCGCTCCCCGCCCCCCATAATAAAACCAATCATAGGGCTCATCTCTGAATAATACAGCCAATCACAGGGCTCCTCTCTGAATAATACAGCCAATCACTGGCGCTCCCCGCCCCCCATAATAAAACCAATCATAGGGCTCATCTCTGAATAATACAGCCAATCACAGGGCTCCTCTCTGAATAATACAGCCAATCACAGGGCTCCTCTCTGAATAATACAACCCATCACAGGGGCTCCTTTCCCAATCAGTGGGACCCTCTTGTGGAGAAGGGCGTAACTAGAGGCCAACAATATCACTTAGTTGCCAAAAGATCCAACAGGAAATTCTGAATACTGTCTCTACCCAATGAGTGTTGAGAATGTGGAATTTGAAATGACAGGAAGTGATTGAAAAGTATAGTGTTGAAGCATTTAAGGAGAGGGGGCAGGGGCAACTAGACAAAAATATGTGGGAGAAGGGAATAGAGGGTTACAATGATAGACTTAGATGAGGAAAGAAGTGAGGAGACTCTATTGTAGCATAAGCACCAGCATGGACTAGTTGGGCTGAATGGCCTGTTTCTGGGCCGTATATCCTATGTAATTGTTCGTAAACCCCCGTTAACATAGCAAATCCCAGCAGCTCCTCCCATATAAATCTGTATAATTCCCTAAGAGAACCCCAATGATCCATTGCTGCCAGTAAACCTGGGTTATCTGGGAATTAATGGGAGTGGAGATTGAAACTTGTGCAAGTGGCCCAAGGAAACAAAAAGATAATATACTATCTGACCTTACCTTAACCAGTGAAGATGCTGGATACCTCCCAATCACTCAGTCTCTGCAGTGAGGATAAACTGAGTGACACAACAAACATGTTCCATATAAATAGAATTTTAATTGGATAGAAAAATGGTAATACCTTATATAATGAAGCAAAAGACACAGAATGGAAGGACACTGAAGGACTAGAAAACTCCATCTTTCTCCAAATACTGATAACAGACCCGCTCTTAATAGCTGAAAAGAGAAACAGACAAAGAAATCACAATACTCAGGAGATATTTGCATACTGTTGCTGAGAGTCAAAGGGGTGATGGAAGTAGATTTAACAGTAACTTTCTAAAGGGAATTGGATAAATATGGGAAATGAGTAGGGGCAATGAGTTGAATTGGATAGATCTT
This sequence comes from Cetorhinus maximus, assembly GCF_964194155.1. Lineage (NCBI taxonomy): Eukaryota > Metazoa > Chordata > Chondrichthyes > Lamniformes > Cetorhinidae > Cetorhinus > Cetorhinus maximus. The sequence continues at coordinate 28,207,440 of NC_135894.1, forward strand.
TCAAAGAGCCAGCACAGGCATGATGGACCGAATAATTTTTTTCTGTGTTGCATTATTCTATAAATCAGTTACAAATTCCTTCCTCTGATGTAATACTGTAGGTGTAACACAATTCTCCATCCCCCCGCCAGAGAGCAATAACCAGTATTTTGCAGCAACCAAGCCTGGAGGAGCCCCACTTAATTCTGCTGGGGCCCACTGAACACAGAGTACTACCCACCCCTGACCCCCTCCAGGTCATTTTGTGTCTTTTTCTTCCAGACATCCTCACACCACAAAGCTGTCTACTCTCACTGAGGTACACATCCCATGAATTCAGAACCCAAAGGCTCATGTGACACCTGCGACCTAATTGAGGCTGGCTGTTCAACTGTAGGAGGCCTCATGGGTGAAGCTGAAGTCAGATTGGAAAAGCAATAGTGATATGATAGAGTGGCCACAGACATGAGTCCAGGATGGTGTGTTGCCCCCCCTGGTGCCAGGGTCAAGGATGTCATTGAGCAGCTGCAGAGCACCCTGAGTAGAGGGTGAACAGCCAGTGGTCATAGAATCACAGAATTGTTCTAGCACAGAAGGAAGCCATTCGGCCCGTTGTGCCTGCACCGACTCTCCGAATGAGCAATGCACCTAGTGCTATTCCCCCTGACTTCTTCCCTAAATCCTGCACATTCTTCCTTGTCAGAATCCAATAATCCAATTCCCTCTTGAAGGCTTCATGCTCCATATTTGTACCAGAAACAGGTAGAAAGAGGGATGTCGTTGTGCAGGGGGAGTTTAGGGAGCTAGGAAGGAGACCAGTATGTGGGTCCTGAAAGGTAGTAATGTTCAGATTACTCATGGTGCCATGCAGGAGTGAGTTTGGAAATAGGAGGATAGAGCTAATGAATGTGTGTCTGGAAGGATGGTGCAGGAGGGAGGGCTTTAGATTGCTGGGACATTGGGACCAGTTCTGGGGGACCTGTACAGGCTGGACAGGTTGTAGAAAGTAAAATCCTGCAGAGGTCACCAGCAGATCCCTGGAAGGAGCCGGTGGTGATGAGGTTTAGGGCTGGGGTGACCTTGGTCTAGTGACATGGTTGAGTGGGAGAGAGGTCTTTCTCCAGTTGGCTGCAGATGCCAGCAATGACCTGTTGAGAAGTGCTGAGCCTCCTGAGGTACTGTTAGTTAGTCATGTCTAGAAAGCTGATCCTCTGTTGGGGAAACCCTGTGTTAGGGGTATTGCCTCCTGTGGGCTGGAGATTTGAGTGCATCCCCTCTTTGGCTTTCTCAGCGGACTTTAGAGCTGCCTCATGGGAAAGAAATGGGTAGGTGAGGAAGTGCATAGGAAGTGTAGGATAGGTGCTGCTGCAAGCTGAGTGGGTGGGATACTTCATACACTGCATCCATGGCCTGTATACAATGTTTCTGCTGTTCACCTCCTCAGCTTCCTCTAACCATGCCTTCTTAGTGACTGCTGCAGCTTTCTTCTTTCTATTGCTGAGGAAAAGTCTGTCCCTCCTGCGTCTGTTTGCACCCAGCAATAATTCCAAAGATGTGCCATGGAGCAAGGATAGCACCCAGATTCAATGTCCGACATTCATCATGAACACCTCCTGGATCCTCCAATTTACATTTGTGCATTGTCCCTCTAAATAAAGCTGAGACTATGCCATGTGTGCTTTGCCTGCCATCTTTATTCATGATCATATGTGATTGCCTAGATCTCGGGGACTGCAAAAATGTGGGGAGTGTGTTTGGAAAGAAGGAAAGGCCCAGGCTTAGATTGAAACTTCTTGATGCCCCCTTGTGTCCAGAGTCCTTCTGTGCAGCACTTTACTCTCAGTTGTTCTCAAAAGTTTCCCTCTTTTTGTTGCGGCTGTGGACCCAATCTGCACACTGTGTCCGTTCATTGAATGTATTGTGCTAATTGGAAAGCATCTTCATCCTTCTAAATTTTAGAGATCTAGATCTCTAGATTTTCCTGTTGAAAATACAAGTATGCTGCATAGAACATGTTCGCAGAGTCTTCGTCCCAATAACACTGTCAGATTAACCCCACATAATCAGTTCTGCATGCTACACAGAAATTCAAAGTCAAGCTCCCACATTTTCTAGGTGATTTGGGCTAGTGATTGAGTGATTCAAACAAGCCTGGCCCTCAAACTGGAGAATCAAAATGTACATATTCTAGGTGGATGTTCAAGTTCTGTGCGCCATTTAAATTTACTTTTCCCGCATTATAAACCTTGCTGACAGGTTTTTGGAAAAGGCATGTTTCCTTTCCGGTTGGAATTACCTCATTCCTACTTATTAGGTGCAATTCTGGTGCAACTCTGTGTACAATTGGGAAATTGTGTGTAAAATGCACTGGTTAGGTTACACTTCAACTTTCTATTAAAATTCATTTGCATCATCACAACCGTAAACTTTCCTGTGAGCCAGAGTAACCAGGCAGTGTAACAGAATGTAATTGCTTCATTTATTACGACATGGCAGATGATATGTGCCAGGCAGACCAAATCCACAAGGGAAACTTGACCATGCTATCAGAACAGTTTTGCAATTTGTATTTATTATGAGAAGATTTGTGCACTGAATTCCGAAATAACGAGTCCACTGACATCTTTAGAGATTTTAAAAACTAACTTAAAACATTTATTAACAAAAGAAAAATTTCAAGCATAAACATAAGATTACAATTACTCAATACTATAACCAATCCCAAAATTCCTAATTAACTTGACTTCCAACCACACACCCCCTTTAAGGTCAAAAAATAGATTTTAAATTTAAATACGCAAGCCATAAAGTTTACCACAGCACCCACTTGACAGTGGAATTCCAAAGTCTTTTTAACACAACTTTAGTTACTGGACATAGCAGGCTCCTGCAAAAATGGCTAGAGCTTCTTCCAAGTCTGTGACATTGTGTACCCTTCGGGATTTTACACTGCCACACCCCTACATAGTCTTCCATCCCTCTTTATATACATTTCCTCTGTCTTTAATTTGTAAATTCCATTATTCTATATGTCTTTGGAAATTTACTTGTCCCATAATATAAAAATCTTTCATGTTGCCAATATGGTTAGTACCTTTGGGAAAATAAACATACTGCATGGCCTTGCTTATTTTGTTAGTTGTAAATATCCTATCATCCCTTTGAAACCCAAACAACTCTTCTCCTCATCTAAAAATGCAAATTTCTTTCACATCCTACATGCTAAGCCATCATCCATGTTTACTCATTAGCATATCAAATGCCTTCTACCACTAACTTGTTTTGATAATTTCAAGCTTGCAGTCTTTCTGATTCTAATTCAACTAAATCAGCTACACAACCATCCACACTCACACCCATCAACATACTTTACAATAAACCACAATAATATAACGAAAAGTATGTTAGTTTCATGACACATTTTCTCCTCTCCATTGCAAGGCAAATAGTTTAGGGAATCATTCACTTCTGTTTACAATACCTCGATCATTTGCGCTGATTCAGCCGATTCTGTCCGGATTGTACTCATATAACTAGTGGGAACAAGTCAAGCCCTAGATCTTTTTTTTGACTAGTCGAGTAGATGGTTCTATTGGAAAAATCAAAGACTGCAAAACCATTTGTTGCCTGAAACATCGGAGTAAGTTACATAGGGAAATAAAAGATGAGGTGTAAAGGGAGCAATTTGCATTTTTAATAGAGTATTCCAAAGGGCAGGTGAAATAATACACCTGACCAGGTGAAGCTCAGAAACAGCGTGTTTATTTTTTTAAAAGCTTACTAGTAAAGTGGGTATTATGAAACAGTTTTATTGTTAGAAGACTTAAAGTTTAAAAAATCTAGTGACAATGAGAATTTGCATTCAAAGAAGAAAATATGTATAAAGGAAGAGAAGGTTGTTGGAAAAAGGAGGATGGATTCTAAGATCCAAAGCCTCCAGCCTGTAATCCTCAAGTCTGTCTGCAAGGACCCAGAGCTGAAAGAAACTCATTTTGAATGTGACTGTCCAGGGTGTGCTTTGCCAGTGGTCTGTTTAAATCTATGTGTTTTACTATTGCCTTACCAGGGGTCTAACTCAGATTCAGATTAATTAGGGGACTTTTGTAGTTATTATAGTAGTAATTTTTTTAGACATATGTATGTGCTTACAATCTTTCTTGTATTAATAAATGTTTAATTTTGTTTTATAAAAAACCTCTTGAGACTCGGTGGTCTTATTACAATTGAATTCAAAGCCTGCATCTGGAAACATAGAAATTGCAAAAATGGGTTATGACAGTTATTTCAAGTTTCCCTCTGGGATTTGAACAACTCAGCCTTTACCATAGGCTGTGTCATAATAATTGGGGGCTCTTTGCGGGATCTATTTATAATTCCTTTATTTTTTTTTGGATTGGTGAATCTTAAGGTTATGAGTATGAGAAGCACTTTGACTTAAGGTGTTGGTGAGGTTCTTTTTAAGTGGTGAGATTGCAAGATGGCTTTGGTAACTGCTAAGACTTGTCTGGGAATAGAAGATATAACTCTGATTGGGTTACAAAAGGTATCCAAGAGTAAGTTAACAGAGTTGGCGGATAAATTACAATTAGTGTTACCTGCGAGGGCTAGGAAATCAGACATAATTGAAGTAATAGCATAACATTTGAAATTGGAAGGAGTACCTGAGAGACAGAGTTCTCCAAGGGATGGTTATTGGAATGGGCTGAAATTCAGTTGCAAATGAAAATGATTGAATTGGAAGTAAAGGAAAGAGAAAGGGCATTCCAAAGGGAATGGGCAGAAAGGCAGGAGAGAGAAAGAAAACAGGAAAGGGAGTTAGAAATTGTGAAGATAGAGAAGGAGAAAAGAGAAAAAAAGAGAGAGCGAATTCCAACTTAAAATGTTGGCAGTTAAAATAGAGGTGCCAGGTGATCAGGAAGGATTTATCTCCAGAGTGGGGAGATGTTTAAATTTGTACAAGCTTTTCCAAAGTTTGAGGAAAGGGAAGTTGAAGCATTCTTTATTCCATTTGAGAAGATAGCTAAACAGATGAAATGGCCATAAGAGAACTGGACATTATTGTTACAATCCAGGTTGGTGGGTAGAGCGCATGAGGTATATGCTTCACTGTCTGAAGAAATATCGGTGAATTATGATATGGTGAAAAAGGCTATTTTGAGTGCAAATGAGTTGGTTCCTGGAGTATACAGCCAGAAATTTAGGAATATGTGAAAACAGCCTCGGCAAATTTATATTAAGTTTGAGAGAGTAAAACAAAGTACTTTTGACCGGTGGATACAGGCATTAAAAATAGAGACAACTTTTGCAGTTCTTAGAGAAGTAATTCTTTTGGAAGAATTTAAAAATTCAATTCCCTCGGTGGTGAGAACTCATGTGGAGGAAGAGAGAGTTGATTCTGTAAGGCAAACAGCAAAGATAGCTGATGATTGAGTTAGTGCATAGAGCTAAACCTTTATCATCACCCTTTTAAATCCGAAAAGGATAGAAAGTGGGAAGCTGAAAAGAAGGTGGGTAGTCAGGGAAGAGAGGGAGTAGCTGGAAGTTCCCAGGAAGTTTTTTCTCAGAAGGGGAGGGGGAGGGGAAGGGGGGAGGGGGTGTAGCATGTGGGGGAAGGGGGTGTAGCATGGGGGGGTCAAGCGGTCAGTGGGGGTGGTCATTGGGGTTGTCAAGGTGGGTTGGTTGGTCTGTGGAGGTGCTGTTTGGTGAGCGTAGTTAAGGCAGTTGGTTGGTCAGGAAGTTGGGAGGGTAGTTGCTAGGGAGTTGTCAGAAAATCAGGAGGGGGGGCTGGGGTGTAGTCGAGGGGGTCAGGAAGGTAGTCATCGGTGTGGTGGGGGTAGTCGGGAAGGCAGTTGGGGGAGGGTATTCGGAGGTTAGGTATGTAGTTGGAGGGTGGGGGGGTAGTTGGAGATTGGGAAGGTAGTTGGGGGTTGGGGGGCATAGTCGGGAGGTCCAGTGAGGGGCCAGGGGAGAGGTCAGTACTATAGTTCCCCAGGAGTTAGAAGTGGTTTTAATTCTTTTAACTTTTCCTGCATAACTATTCCTGTAAGACAAACTATCCAAAGTTTGTGATTTACATTGGAATTTCAGCTGGTTTGCAGTGCAGGATAACTTCCCAACGGAAGTTTGAATGTCCGGGCAATTGCCATGAAATCCTTATGTGGGGTCTTCCAGGAAGGTTCCCCCAGCGCATCTTTGGGGTACTCCCCCCAGGTGGGAAATGGAAGTTATGGGCCACTATTTTGAAGGAGAGTGGTGGTGTTCTCCCTGCTGTGCTGACCAATATTTATCCCTAATCAAAATCACTAAAAATCTGATTATCTGGCCATGGTCACGTTGCTGTTTGTGGGAGCTTGCTGTGCGTAAATTGACTGCTGACTTTCCTACATTACAACAGTGACTACAATTCAAAAAAGTACTTCATTGGCTGAAAAGTGATTTTGAACATCCTAAGGCTGTTAAAGCCACTACTTAAACGCAAGTCTTTCTCTCCTTTCTTTATAATTGAAACAGCTTTCTTTTCAGTGTGATGTCCTGCGTAGTGGTCAAAGGTTATAAAGTGGAATTAAGGCAGAGCTCCACCAACATATTCAGTTCTACCTTCCTCCGGGAGGAACCCGGGAAAATTACAATTGCCAAGGAAGTGATATTGAGCAAATTGTTGGGGCTGTGGGCTGACAAAACCCCAGGTCCGGATGAACTTCACTCTAAGGCCTTGAAGGGAGTGGCTAGTAAGTTAGTTGATGCATTGGTTTTAATTTTCCAAAATTCCTTAGATTCGGGGAAGGTTCCATTAGATTGGAAAATAGCAAATGTAACTCCTTTATTCAAAAAGGGAAGGAGACAGAAAGCAGGAAACTACAGGCCAGTTAGCCTAACATCGGTCATATGGAAAATTTTAGAACCTATTATTAAAGATGTTATAGTAAGGCAATTAGAATAATTCAAGGCAATCAAGCAGAGTCAACGTGGTTTTGTGAAAGGGAAATCATGTTTAACCAATTTATTGGAGTTCTTTGAAGGAGTGACATGTGCTGTGGATAAAGGGGAACTGGTGGATGTACTGGACTTATATTTCCAGAAGGCATTTGATAAAGTGCCACATCAAAGGTTATTGCGGAAAATAAAAGCTCATGGTATAGGGGGTAACATATTGGCATGGATAAAAGATTGGCTAGCTAACAGAAAGCAGACAGTAGGCACAAATGGGTCTTTTTCTGGTTGGCAGGTTGTGACGAGCTATGTGCTACAGGGATCAGCTTGGCACTCAACTTTTTACAATTTATATAAATGGCTTGGATGAAGGAACCAAAGGAATGGTTGCTAAATTTGCTGATGATAGAAAGATAGGTAGGAAAGTAAATTGTGAAAAGGATGTAAGGAGGTTACAAAGTGACAAAAGATTAAGTGAGTGGGCAAAGATCTGGCAAATGGAGTATAATTTGGGCAATTGTGAAATTGTTCATTTTGGCGGGAAGAATAATATCATCATGGCTGATCCTTTATCTCAACAGCGTACTCTTGCGCTCTCCGCATACACCTTGATGGTAATTGATTACAAAATTAAGAAGGTTATGCTTCAGTTGCACAGGGAACTGGTGAGACCACATCTGGAGTATTGTGTATAGCACTGGTCTCCTTATTTAAAGAAAGATATAAATGTGTTAGAAGCAGTTCAGAGAAAGTTTACTAGGCTAATACCATGGTACCTGCAGGAATGGGATGGTTGTCTTATGAGGAAAGGCTGGACAGGTTAGGCTTGTATCCACTGGAATTTAGAAGAGTAAGAGGCGACTTAATTGAAACCTTTAAAACCCTGAGGGGTCTTGACAGGGTGGATGTGGAGAGGATGTTTCCTCTTGTGGGAGAATCTAGAACTAGGGGTCACTGTTTAAAAATAAAGGGTCGCTCAGTTAAGGCAGAGATGAGGAGAATTTTTTTTTCTCTGAGGGTTGTGAATCTTTGGAACTCTCTTCCTGAAAATCCGGTGGAAGCAGAGTCCTTGAATATTTTTAAGGTACAGCTAGATAGATTCTTGATTAACAAAGGAGTGAAAATTTAATGGGGGTAGGCAGGAATGTGGGGTTGAGGTTACAATCAGAACAGCCATGATAATATTGAATGGTGGAACAGACTCGAGGGGCTGAGTGGCCTACTCTTTCTCCTAATTCGCACGTTTGTATGTTCGTATGAAGTCCCTGCTGCCACCTGCTGTAAATCAGGCAGTGCGATGTGCTCACCAGATTGTGACCCTGAGGCTACTCTAGACCTAAGTCCCACCGAGGTGTGTGTCTCTGCGCAGGTGGAGGGTCAGGGTGAGCGCTGTGATGGGTGTTCAATTTGCATGTCATCAGATTCTTCTTCTGAGATGTCTTCGGTGCTTGAGTCGAGGACCTGGGTCGTGGACCCCCAAGGCTGCTTTCCAGATGTGCCTGTGAAAGCAAAGAGAGATTATTAGTGCATGGTAGGGGACTGTGGAACAGGGCACCTCACTCACAACATGGTTGTCTGATGGATGTTGCTGTGCTGGATCCTCACTTGGTTGAGCACTATCGACCTTGCCGTTAGTACAGGACAGTCCAGATGAGTGCCAGCCAGCTGGATGACTCTATTTTCAAAGTCTGTGAGGACCTTGATTTCAGGCATTCCTCCACCGGTCTGCGACCTCTCCCTGTTGTGTGCCAGCTTGTCCTGCATGAGTACAGATGGAGAGAGTGTAAGCAGGACGCCTGCCAGGCCAGATGAGAAGGATGCCTGGCGTGGTGAGTGGTGCATTGGAGGGGATAAGGACATGATCCGCAGGGCAGATGATGGTGTGTTTGAGAGAGTGAATGGTGACGTTCCTTGAACTGGCAGTGAATGAGTTTCCTGTGAATGTGTGATGAGTTTGTGAGTGCGTGAGTTGAGAGTGATGAGAAGAGTGACTTATCTTGACGGAACGGAGGATGTTGGCACTGACAACCACTGCCACCTCGTCCCCTGCTGGTTTGGTGACCTTGCTTGCTGGTCTTTGCCTAGAGTGTGGATAGAGGACTTCATGGTCTGGCTCCACTGCATCCAGTGGGTGCCCGAGGGAGGCACAGCTAAATTTGGAGGCAGCATGTTTCCTCCCTTTGGCAGCCATGACTCTGCAGTAGCTTCCGATGCCTTAGAGAGAGCTAGCTCTGTGCAGGGACGGCCTTTAAATATGGTGCCCGGATGACTGAAGGCCTGAGGTGATGGCGGGGCAGGTGAATCAGAGGCCAGCAATCCGGTGTGTTTTCCGGGAATGCATTATTAATGAGCCAGGATGCGCCAGGAATGGATTAAATGGCGCAAAAACCTGCCATTGCAGCCAGTGGGTAAAATATCCTTCTTCCTGCCCACTACCGCACTTTGTGCAAATCTGGGATGATTCCGCCTATGCTTCTTTTCCTATGTTCCTATCTCCCATCTACCTACTCTTGCTGTAATGAGCTAACCTCAATACACAGCAGGGCAGATGCACCAGAGGTGGTGGCACGGAGGTATACAGTCGGGAGGGAGTTCCCCTGGGAATCCTCAACATTGATTCTGGACCCCATGAAGTCTCATGGCATCAGGTCAAACATTGGCAAGGAAGCCTTGTGCTGATTACCACACATCGACTCCCCTCAGCTAATGAATCACTACCTTGTTGAACATCATTTGGGAGTGGCACTGGGGGTAACAAGGGCTTAGAATGTACTCTGGGGGAGCAGGGAGGTGCAGAATGTCCATCAACAAGAGTGACTTGGGTGGAAGGGACTGGAGAAAGTCTGCTGCACTGAAGAGCTGCCTTCTTGTGTGTGTGCTTTCTCTCTCTCCCCTCTACCTGTCTTCTGGACAAGGGAAAAGCACTCCTTCTGGTTGAAGAAGCCTGCTGTGTGTTGTTTCGATTTTTGCCTGGTGACCCTGCTACTTGCTTGGAGCCTGCGGCTGCTGCTGCTGCTGCTAGAAGATCTGCAGGGGCCAACAACCTGAGGCTTGTGACCTATGCCACCAAGAGTGTAGAGGGAGAGGAGCAGACTAGGAGGGAGGAATATTTTTACATCAAGGACTTTTAACATCAAGAGGTAGGTGCTGAGGACTTGGGTGGGGGGGAGTTTTGCATTGGTTTGGTGCTTTGATGGGAGGAAGAGGAAGAGGAGTAACATCTGAGGGGTGTGGGTACATTTTCATGGGCTGTGTAACATTTGTTTTTGGAACATCCTGTGTCCACCCCACCCCTCCCCTTGCTTCTTGTCAAAGTCCGGGCCAGCTGGGGCTGCCCGGTGAAGAAAACATCTGTTTAAGAGACTGTGTGCCTGGCAGCAACAGGTGCCTGGATGAAGACATGCGCCTCCCCCTGTCCAACAGAGTCTCTACTATCAACACCGTCACCCCTCCCCACTGCCGCCTACCTGCAACACTTACCCACCTTGTGCCTCTCCATCTTCCCTCCTGTGCCCTCCTCTCTCTCGCTCTCTCACCTGGGGGGAAGGCACTTTTACATCTTTGTCTTCCCCAATCATGTTTCCGGTAGAGACACACCGATACTTTGTGGGTTAGGTGTAACTCTCAGAACCTATGGCAACACCATCTTAGCCAGTGGCAGGGCCATCCAAGGCCACTTACATGGGAGCAGTGGCCTCCTTGGCTCCTGCTGCGCCTCTGGCCCCATTACCTTTTAAACTGGTGTCTAAACAATTTGGAGTGAAGAGCTACACCCACCCCAACATGACGATTGAGGCCTTCGTGAAGGCAATGGCTGGGATTGTCGGCACCTCAGCCATTGTCGCAACCTCGAAGATGTACAGCAAAGCCGTCTTCTTTTTGAGGTCTGAGCGGGCAGCACACCTGGCACTCGAAAGGGGGCTCATTTGGGGCGGGGTGTTTCTGGCAGTGGACCCGTTGGAGGCCACCGCCCAGAGGGTCATACTATCCCTTTGTCCCCAGTGAGCTCCTCCTGCCCTACCTCCATCAACTGGGGGAGGTGAGGTCAGGGGTCACGCTGATCATGCTCGACCTCAAGGAGGTGAGCCTCTGGCACGTGTACTCCCTTTGGCACCAGGTTTTCATCTACCTGGCCTGGGACGAGTGCACAGAGGGGGGCTTGAACGTCGAGCAAATGGGGCAGTCTACTGTCTTTTGAATGGCGGATGGCATGTGGTGCCATGCCTGCAAGGAGGTGGGGCATGTTAAGAAAAACTACCCTGCTTCCAAGGCCTCCAGTACCATCCAGGCGGCCACTGCTGGCACCGTCCAACCACCACCCCTCAAACCACCACCCCCGCAACCACCACCACCCCCAACCATCACCACCGCTATCACTCCATCTCCCTCCCCATAAGGGGTGACGCTGGCGGTGAATGCCATCTTGGCTGCCGGCGAGGTGGGGGTGAAGTGTCTGCGCCATAAGAAGGTGCAGAGGAAGGGGAAGCACACTAAGTGGCCCCCCAGTCCGGACCTCAACCCAAACCCCAAACCCAATCCCAATTCCAGAACCGGCAAGATACCAACTCAGGGGCAGATAATATCATCGGGCCCGCTGTCACATTGGTGCGCAGTCCCAGGCCCATCAGCTCCTCAGTGCCTGGTGCTGGGCCCAGTGTCGTTCCTGCTCGGGGTCCCAGGCCTGACGGCATTGGGGCGTGAGGCCCCCAGCCAGTAGTCCTTTTAAGAAAGTTTCAAATGCCATAACCTCAGAGGGCGGAGCATTCGGGGGGCACAGTGAGATAGTGGGGACCTCAAAACAGAGGCTTCCTCAGCCTCCAAACTCCCCCAGAAGAGGTGCCACGCCTTGGAGGGGGAGGATTTCATGACCTATGGAATCAAATTGTTACCTCCCCCGGTGATAAGGAGGTGGCATCTCAACCTTTAAACTCCTCATTCCACCCTCTGTGGCGGGGAGTGGGGGAATGGAATCCTGCATATCATTGCAGTCCCCTGAGCAGGGCCCCTCAGGGGTTGTTGAGGGTGCTACCCCTGAGGTGGTACCCCACCCTGACCCACCTTGCACCCCCGAGATGCCATCTGGTTTGCCAGGGGACTGTATTGACACGGCAAATGCTGGGCCATTGTGTGGCAGCGACGAATAGGGTCCCCTCGCTCCATTCTAGCCATTGGTGTCAGGCGTTACGGTCTTGGTTCCAGAACTCTTTCCAGACTTGCCGAGGGACCTGGTGCCTTGGGCAGAGTGGGTCTCTGAGCTGCCGTCGCCCTCTGACCAAAAGCCCCGAGAGAAGCCCAAGGAGGATCCCTCTGTCATTGACCCTGGGGGTGGAATTGAGGCAAAGTCGATGGCTGGTGGGTCTGTGCCATCTGCCACATTCACAGTATCAGAGGACCTGGACTCGGCTGGTGACTGCCTGCAGGAGGATGGTGGCATTGTGGATGACTTGGAGTCTATCTGAAGTGAGGCAGTGGACGCCCTCGTACCCCCATCGAGTCGTCCTTCATTCCCTTCCCGAAGAACAACGGGACTTTCAGTATGACAACCATGGTCGCCGCAACAGAGTCCAGCTGGCCTTAGACCACTGGTCGGAGCTGGCGCTGCTCACCTGGTCCGCTCACATAGCTGAAATGGCACGGGACCTGGACCGGAACGCCAAGTGTCAGCTGCATGGCTTCCTCGTTGTGCTACTGAGGGAGTGGAAGGACACTTGGGCTTCCCCTCCCTCTGAGCACTGAGGTGATGGTGACAGGAGCACTATGCTTCTGACATGAAGGTGAGCATAGCCAACCTCAACATCAACGGCAGCAGAGAGGCACAGCGCAGGTTTAAGAGCTTCTTGGTCCTCGGGGACAGGAAGTATGCGATGTGCTTTCTGCAGGAAACCCGTACTGTTCTAGGAGACGAAGCTAAGTGGCTCCTTGAGAGGTGAGGGGGGGGTGGTCTACTTGAGTCACCTAGCCTCGAATTCTGGCGGAGTGGCTATCTTGTTGGTCCCACATTTTCAGCCGGAGCTCGTGGAGGGTCAAGGAGCTGGTGCCAGGCTGGTTGCTGCACCTTACTCTGCATCTGGTGGTGGGGTGTGACACTTCAGTTTGTGAACATGCACGCTCCCCTGTGTGCACAGTAGCAAGCAAGCTTCTTTGAAGAAGTGTCCACTCGTTTCGGCTCCATCAATGCGGGCGAGTGAATCATCCTTGGGGCAGGGGGCGGATTTCAACTGTTTCCTCGGGGTCAGGAACCACCTCAGCACTGCAAGTTGGGGTAAGTAAATTGAGGGACATAGTCTGGTCCTTCGACTTGGTGGACATTTGGCAGCATCTCTATCCTGACTCCAGGGTGTTCACTTTTATGTCCCCTGGGGTCAGAGCATCTAGACTCGACCGCCTTTACATTTCCCAGGTGTTTGCGCCCTGCATTACATTGGCCTCCGTGCAACAAGTGTCATGCTCGGACCACCGCCTGATGTGGGAGGAACTCATTCTGTTCTGCGCTCAGGTGGGGTTCACATACTGGCACTTTAACAACCTGCTGCTGGAGGACGAGTGGTTCCTGGACTCGTTCCGTCATTTCTGAGCCGGCTGGAGAAGGAAGCAGGGAAGCTTCCCCTCCTTGAAGCTATGGTGAGATGTGGGCAAGACTCATGTACGTGTCTTCTGTCAGAAGTATGCGAGGGGGTTGACAAAGAGGTGGAAATCCAAGATTGAAGAATTGGAAATGGAGGTGCTCATCCTGGAGTCACATCAGCCCAATGAGGACCCCGCCCTGCGGCTGGCATATGAAGAGAAGAAGGGCGTGCTGCAGAGCCTTCAACTCGTTGGGTCCCATGGCGCATATGTGGGGTCATGGGTCCAGTTCCTCAAGGACTTGGATCGCGTCTCCTCCTTCTACTCGCTGGAAAAAAGGCACGAAGTCCGTCAGCAGCCCCTTATGCTGATGGCCGACGACGGATCCCTTGTCTCGGTTCCGAAGGGCATCAGTGCTCATGTCCAAGCCTTTTACACTGCCCTGTTCTCTCTGGATCCATCCAGCAAGGATGCTCGCAGGTTCTGTGGGAGGATCTCCTGCAGGTCAGCCCGGAGGGCGCTGTAAAGCTTGACCCCCCTATAATTCTGGGGGAGCTGACGGCCCTCTCCAGGGCCAAGTCCCGTGGGTTGGATGGGCTGACCATGGAGTTCTTCAGGGCATTCTGGGATGTCTTGGGGAATAACTACGCAGGGGTCCTGGGGGAAAGTATTATGACCGGGGAGATGCCCCTCTCATGGCGCAGGGCCATCATTAGCCTGCTGCCTAAGAGAGGGAATCTCCGCCAACTTATAAACTGGTGCCCCGTCTTCCTCCTCAGCACAGATTACAAAATCTTTGCCAAGGTGATGTTGTCTCACCTTGGCACCATGCTGGATCACATGATCCGGCCTGATCAGTCCTACGTGGTTCCGAGCAGTGCCATTTTCAATAATATCCATCTGGTCTGGGACCTGATCCATCTTTCCCAGAGGACTGCTCTGTTGAGCGCCTCCTGTCTCTTGACCAGGAGAAGGTATTCAACAGGATGGATCACGAATATTTATTCGAGATTCTGTGGTCATTCAGGTTCAGGATGCATTTCATCGCCCGGATCCAGGTTCAGGATGCATTTCATCGCCCGGATCCAACTTCTGTACACTGCCGCAGAGTGTCTAATTAAGGTTAATGGGTCCCTGACGACGCCCCTTCGCGTTGGGGGAGGAGTGCGTCAGGGCTGCCCCCTTTCTGGCCAATTGTATTCTATTTACGTGGAGCCTTTCCTGCGCCTCTTGTGGAGGAGGTTGTCGGGAATGGTTCGGCGCGGGCCGGGCATTGGGGTAGTCCTTTCGGCTTATGCTGATGACATGCTCCTCATGTTCACCGACCCGGCTGACCTGCGGAGGATGCGTGAGTGCCAGGAAGCATTCTCCGCTGTATCTTCTGCAAGGATCAAGTGTTCTGGACTCCTGGTTGGTCAGTGGCAGATGGACCCCCTACCCAAGGAGCTCAGGCCTTTCACCTGGAGCAGGACCAGCATCCTCTACCTGGGGGTCTGCCTCTGCCCTGCTGAGGAATCCTGGCCAGCAAACTGGCAGGAACTGGAGGCCAAAGTCACCACTCACCTGCGGCGCTGGACAGGACTGCTCCAAGTGCTGTCCTACCAGGGTTGAGTATTGGTCATAGACCAGCTAATCGCCACCATGCTATGTACCGGCTGGTCACTTTAACCCCTCCCCTGGCGTCTGTCACAAAAATCCAGAGAATGCTTTTTGCCTTCTGGGACAAAAGGCTGCACTGGGTCACTGCTGATGTCCTGAGTCTCCTGCTTAGAGAGGGCGGTCAGGCGCTGGTGTGCCTACCCATCCAGATGGCGCTTCAGACCCCACAGCGATACCTTTACGTTGAGCTCCCTCTGAGATGGTGTGCCCTGGCGACGTATTTCTTCCACCAGGTGCATGGCCTGAATTATGATGTGCAGCTCCTGTTTATAGATCTGAAGGGTCTTAGTGGCTCCTTGTAGGCGTTGCCCATCTTTTACCAGGACCTGATCAAAGTCTGGAACATGGTTGCCTCGTGCCACAGCTCTCCCCCGTCAGGAGTAGTGGCTATCATCAGAGAATTGTTGCTCAGAAATCCACACCTCCACTGTTTCAGGTGGCTGGCAAGAGGGGAGCGCTGTGGCAGCTGGTGTGACCAGAATCAGGGATGTGCTCGGTGGCAGAGGAGTAGGCTAGATGATACCACAGGAGTTGGCGCATCGGTGGATGTCCGGCTCACAGCCAATGCCATCCTTAGAATGGTCATACCTGGCCCCGATGCCATAATTTATCTCGAGGAGGTGCAGGTGCGCGGTGGACTCCGTCTGAGCGAATCCCTGCTTGGACGGAATTCCACATTGGGTCCAAGCCCCGAACCCTCCCTCAGGAACCCCACAACCTTAGCCACCTCACGGCGGGGCTTCCTGTATGGGCTGCTGTGGCACACCCTTCACCTACTTACATGCCGTCCGGACACACCCTGGCGTGTTGCCATCCAGCGGCAGAGGTCCTCATTGGAGGGATATTTCCCCCTTAACATCGGGGACCTGGGGCACGCGGCAGTCCCGTACAACGGTAGGATGTGTCAGTTCACGGACTTCCAAGATACCTGCGTGTTTTGCGGCCTTGTGGAGTCCGTGGACCACACATATGTTAGTTGCTTTAGGATGCACTCCCTATATAGTTGCTTGAGAAACCCCTGGGCCTGCCAAGTTGGCCATCAACATGTCAAGGCAGCGGGCGGTCGAGGGGGTCATCCGGCCCGACCATCTGCCGCTCTTCCGCGGCTACGTTCGCGGCTGGGTGTCCCTGGAGAGGGAGCACACGGTATCCGCTGGCATGATCAAGGCCTTCCATGCATTCTAAACCCTAACTACTCGCTGTGTGAAAAGTGTTTTTTCTCACCTCGCATTTGCTCCTTTTGCAAAACACTTTAAAATAGTGCCCACTGGTTATGAGCGGGAACAGTTTCTCCCTATCTACAGTTACTCTCTGCAGTATCAAATGCTTTTATCAGAAACTTGTGTAAACTTTCAAATAATTACAGCAGCTAAAGATAAGTTTGGTCCTCTGAATATTACATAAATGCCCTACCCTGGAACATTTAACCAATTTTCTCCTGAAAGGATCAAACTCTCTTTTCTTCCCATATATCTGGTCACTTCATCCGGCTTTCATTCCTGCAGAAGTTATTTCTAGCAATGATTTTTGCCAGGCCCCTCATTATTTAGAAAACTTGTATCAAGTGTCCTCTCAGCTTTCACCTCTCCAAGGAAAACAGTCCCAACTTCTCCAATCTTTCCTGAAGTGCCTCATCCCTGGATCCATTCTTGTAAACCTCTTCTGCACTCTCTCCAATGCGTTCACATCTTCCTATGGTGTGGGGCCCAGAACAGTACACAATACTCCAGCTGAGGTCTAACTAGTGTCTTACATAAGTTCATCATAACCTCCCTGTTCTTGTACTCTATGCCCCTATTAATGAAGCCTAGGATACTGTATGCTTTAGAAACAGCTCTCTCTACCTGTCCTGCCACCTTTAATGACTTATGTACATATACACCCAGGTCTCTCTGCTCCTGCACACTCTTTATAATAGTATCCTTTATTTTATATTGTCTTTCCATGTTCTCTGTACCAAAGTGTATCACCTCACACTTCTCAGCATTGAACTTCATCTGCCACCTATCTGCCCACTCCACCAATGCGACAATGTCCTTTTGAAGTTCGACACAGTCCTCCTCACAGTTTATAATTCTCCCAAGTTTTGTGTCAGCTGCAAACTTTGAAATTGTCCCCTGCACACCAAGATCCATATCATTTATATATATCAGGAAGAGCAAGGGTCACAATACCAACCCCTGGGGAACTTCACTACAAACCTTCTTCCAGCCCGAAAAATACCTATCAACCATTACTCTCTGTTTCCTTATCCATCAGCCAATTTTGCATCCACGATGCTACTGTCCCTTTTATTCCACGGCCTATAACTTTCCTCACAAGTCTTCGTGCAACACTGTATCGAACACCTTTTGGAAGTCCATATACACCACATCAACGGCTTTGCCCTCATCAACCATCTCCATTACTTCTTCAAAAAACTGCAGTAAATTAGTTAGACGCGATTTTCCTTTAACAAATCCATGCTGATTCTTCCCAATCAATCCAAATTACTGATATGTAATTGCAGGGCAGATCTTTACAACCTTTTTTGAACAAGGATGTAATGTTTGCAATTCTCCAGTCCCGTGGCCCCTCCCCCCGAATCCAGGGAACATTGAAAGATTATTGCCAGTATCTCTGCAATTTCCACTCTTACTTCCTTCAATATCCTTGGATGCACCTCATCCAGTCCTGGTGCCTTATCAACTTTAAATACTGACAGCTTGTCCAATATCTCCTCCTTATCAATTTTAAACCCTTCTAGTCACTGAGTTTCCTCCTCTGTCACCATGGCCTGGGCAGCATCTACCTTGTAGATAAAGACAGATGCAAAGTATTCATTTAACACCTCAGCCATGCCTCTTGCCTCTATGTGTAAATCGCCTTTTTGGTCCCTAATCAGCCCTACTCCTCCTTTTACTACCCTTTTACTATTGATGTGCTTATAGATTTCCTTTGATGTTAGCTGCCAGTCTTTTTTAATAATCCCTCTTTGCTTCTTGTATTTGCTTTTTCACATCCCTTCTGAACCTTCTGTATTCAGCTTGGTTTTCAATTGTATTTGCTACCGGACACCTGTCGTAAGCACACTTTTTCTTTTTTAACTTAATTTCTATCTCCTTTGTCATCCAGGGAGCTCTGGATTTGTTTGTCCTACCCTTCCCTTTTGCGGGAACATACCTTGACTGTGCCCAAACCATCTCCTCTTTGAAGGTAGCCCATTGTTCAGCTACTGTTTTTCCTGCGAACTTTTGGTTCCAGTCTATCCGACCCAGCCCCGTTCTTGCCCCACTGAAATCCACTCTCTGCTAGTTGATTATTCTTACTCTGGATTGACCAATATCCTTTTCCACCGTAATCCTAAACCTTATGATACAATGATCGCTGTCCCTTAAATGTTTCCGTACCGTTACTTGATCTGTTTGACCCACCTCATTCCCTAGAACCAGGTCTAGCAGTGTCTCCTTTCTTGCTGGACTGGACACATACTGCTTAAGATATTCTCCTGAACACAATCTAGGAATGCTTGTCCCTCACTGCCCCTTACATGACCACTATCCCTGTCTATATATGGATAATTAAAGTCCCCCATTATAACT
The DNA here is from genome assembly GCF_964194155.1 of Cetorhinus maximus. Classification (NCBI taxonomy): domain Eukaryota; kingdom Metazoa; phylum Chordata; class Chondrichthyes; order Lamniformes; family Cetorhinidae; genus Cetorhinus; species Cetorhinus maximus. The sequence continues at coordinate 28,226,153 of NC_135894.1, forward strand.
ACTCTATGATGTTCACACCCCTCTTATATTTCCTTACAGATTTGTTCCTCTATATCTTCCCCATTAGCTGGTGGTCTATATATTACACTGAGAAATGTAATTGCACCCTTCTTATTCCTTAGCTGTAGCCAAATCGATTCTGTCCTTGAATCCCCTGACACATCCTCTTTCTCCAGTACCGCAATACTCTCCTTAACCAAAAACGCCACCCCTCTTCCTTTTTTCCCTTTCCTATCTTTTCTGAACAATTTGTAACCAGGAATATTTAGCACCCAGATCTGCCCTTCCTTGAGCCAGATCTCCATTATCGCCACAACATCATAACCTCACAAGGCAATCTGTGCCCTCCCTAGTTTTATTAACTATATTCTGTGCACTCACATACATGCAGTGTAACCCTGAATTAGGCTTCATTATATGCTCCCTTCCTCCGACTCCATCTATTAATTTATTATTCTCTATTTTAGTGCTATCTGCCTCTCCCAACATTCCGTGCACTCTAGTATTACTTTCTAATATTCTCTCCTAGTTCCCACACCTCTGCTGAGTTAGTTTAAACCCTCCCCAACAGCACGAGCAAAACGACCCACAAGGAACTCAGTCCCAGCTCTGTTCTGATGCAGCCCACCCAGCTTGTACAGGTGCCATCTCCCCCAGAGCCAGTCCCAGTGTCCCAGGAATCTAAAGCCCTCCCTCCTGCATCATCATTCCAACCTCGCATTCATCTGTCTTATCCTCCTATTTCTGTATTCACTTGCATGTGGCACTGGGAGTAATCCGGAGATTACTACTTTAGAGGTCATGCTTGCTAATTTTCTACCTAGCTCCCTAAATTCCAATTGCAGGACCACATCCCCCTATGTCATTAGTACCAATGCAGACCATGACCACTGGCTGTTTGCCCTGCCCCACAAAAATGTCCTGCAGCCGTTCTGTGACATCCTTGACCCTAGCACCAGGGAGGCATCAAACCATCTTGGAGTTACATTGACGGCCGCAGAAACGCCTGTCTGCTCCCCTAACTAAAGAATCCCCTATCTGTACTGCCCTTCCACTCTTCTTCCTCCCCTCCTGTGTAGCTGGGCCACCTGCTGCACTCCTCCAAGGATCCATCGCCCTCACCAATATCCAGAATAGAAAACTGGTTAATGAGCGGGACCGCTGGGGACCCCTGCACTACCTGCCTGTTTCTCTTGGGCTGCCTGGCGGTCACCCATTCCCTGTCTCCCTGCTTGCCCCTAACTTGCTGTATGACCATCTCTCAGAACATGCTATCCACGTAGCTCACTGCCTCACAGAGGCACCTCAGTGACTCCAGCCGCTGTTCAAGCTCTGAAACACGGAGCCCAAGCTTGTGCAGCCGGTGACATTTCCTGCACATGGGCTTGTCTGGGTCACAAGAAGTGTCCAAGACTCCTCACATGCCACAGGACGGGCATTCCACTTAGCTGAGCTGTCTTGCCACGCCTTAGCCTTAAACTTTTAAATCGCTTAAACTTTTGAATCTTACTTAATAAACCTTACCAAAAAGTACAGTTCCTCCTTTATTCTAAACCTTAGGAATAGAATAAACCTTAAACACTTACAAGGTACTCACCAGATACTCATCAAAGAGCTAGCTTCTTCTTCAACCAATCAAATTGCTTCTTTCCTGTAATTTCGCAATTTGTTTTCTTTCACTTTCCTTTTGAACTCAGCGCGGGTCGGTTCGGAGCAGCTGACAGGTCCGCCTCTCCGACTGCTCTTCCTGTAGGTGAGTGATGTAGGCCGCACTCCACGGGCTGTATTTATCACAGAATCACAGAATCACACAGTGCAGAAGAGGCCCTTTGACCCATCGAATCTGCACCAACATGTGAGAAACACCTGACCTACCTACCTAATCCCATTTACCACCACTTGGCCCATAGCCTTGAATGTTATGATGTGCCAAGTGCTCATCCGAGTACTTTTTAAAGGATGTGAGGCAACCCACCTCCACCACCCTCCCAGGCAGCGCATTCCAGACAGTCACCACCCTCTGGGTAAAAAAGTTTTTCCTCACATCCCCCCTAAACTCCTGCCCCTCACCTTGAACTTGTGTCCCCTCGTGACTGACCCTTCAACTAAGGGGAACAGCTGCTCACTGTCCACCCTGTCCATGCCCCTCATAATCTTGTACACCTCGATCAGGTCAGCCCTCAGTCTTCTCTGCTCTAACGAAAACAACCCAAGTCTATCCAACCTCTCTTCATAACTTAAATGTTTCATCCCAAGCAACATCCTGGTGAATCTCCTCTGCACCCCCTCCAGTGCAATCACATCCTTCCTACAATGTGGCGACCAGAACTGCACACAGTACTCCAGCTGTGGCCTCACCAAGGTTCTATACAACTCCAACATGACCTCCCTACTTTTGAAATCTATGCCTCGATTGATAAAGGCATGTGTCCCATATGCCTTTTTCACCACCCCACTAACATGCCCCTCTGCCTTCAGAGATCTATGGACACACACTCCAAGGTCCCTTTGTTCCTCAGAACCTCCTAGTATCATACCGTTCATTGAATACTTCCTTGTCAAATTACTCCTTCCAAAGTGTGTCACCTCACACTTTTCAGGGTTAAATTCCATCTGCCACTTATCTGCCCACTTGACCATTCCGTCTATATCTTCCTGTAGCCCAAGACACTCAATCTCACTGTTAACCACCCGGCCAATCTTTGTGTCATCCGCAAACTTACTAATCCGACCCCCCACCTAGTCATCTATGTTGTTTATTTAAATGACGAATAATAGGGGACCCAGCACAGATCCCTGTGGTACGCCACTGGACACTTGCTTCCGGTCACTAAAACATCCTTCTGTCATCACCCTCTGTCTCCTACAACTAAGCCAATTTTGAATCCACCTTATCAAATTACCCTGTATCCCAAGTGCATTTGCTTTCTTTATAAGTCTCCAATGTGGGACCTTGTCAAAGTCTTTGCTGAAATCCATATAAACTACATCAACTGCACTACCCTCAACTACACACCTGGTCACCTCCTCAAAAATTCAATCAAATTTGTTAGGCATGGCCTCCCTCTGACAAAGCCATGCTGACCAGCCCTGATCAAGCCTTGCCTCTCCAAGATTCTCTCCTTCAGAATTTTCTCCAATAGTTTCCCTACCACTGACGTGATACTTACTGGCCTGTAGTTCCCTGGCTTATCTCTACAAGCCTTCTTAATAGCGGAACCACATTAGCTGTTCTCCAGTCCTCTGGCACCTCCCCCGTGGCCAGAGATGAATTAAAAATTTGGGTCAGAGCCCCTGCGATCTCCTCCCTTGCCTCCCTCAGCAGTCTGGGACACAAATCATCAGGATCTGGAGATTTGTCCACTTTTAAGCCTGCCAACACCTCCAATACCTTGTCACTGTCTATATCAATTTGCTCAAGAACCTCGCAGTCTCTCTCCCCCAGTTCAATACCTTCATCTTCACTCTCTTGGGTGAAGACAGATGCAAAGTATTTGTTCAACACTCTACCGATGTCCTCTGGCTCCACCCATAGATTGGCCCTTGGTCACTAATCTTTCCCTGGTTATCCTCTTCCCATTGATATACTTATAGAATATCTTGGGATTTTCCCTACTTTTACCAGCTAGAGCTTTCTCATATCCCCTCTTTGCTCTCCTAATTGCTTTCTTAAGCTCCACCCTGCACATTCTGTACTCCACTAATGCCTCCGCTGATTTTCTCCCCTTGTACCTGCTAAAAACCTCTCTTTTCCTTCTCATCGTATCCTGAATATCTCTAGTCATCCATGGTTCTTTGGGATTGTTGCTCCTTCCTATCACCCTAGAGGGAACATGTTGAGCCTGTACCCTCCCCATTTCCTTTTTGAATGTCCCCCACTGCTCCTCTGTAGATTTCCCCACAAGTAGCTGTTCCCAGTCTACCTTGGCCAGATCCTGCCTTATTTGGCTAAAATCCGCTCTCCCCCAATCCAAAACATTTTTTTGCAACTTGTCTATTTCTTTGTCCATAACAAGCTTAAATTGTACCATGTTATGGTCGCTATCACTAAAATGCTCGCCCACCACCACCTCAGCCACCTGTCCGGCTTCATTCCCCAGAATTAGGTCCAGCACTGTGCTGTCCCTTGTTGGACCCTCTATATATTGACCTAAAATGTTCTCCTGCACTCATTTCAAGAAATCCACTCCATCCAAGCCCTTAACACTATGTCTACCCCAATTAATGTTGGGAAAGTTGAAATCACCTAACATAATTACCCTATTGTTATTGTTTTTACACACCTCCACAAATTGTGCACATATTTGCTCCTCAATTTCCCGCTGATTATCTGGGGGTCTATAATAAACACCCAACAATGTGGCTGCCCCTTTTTTATTCCTAAGCTCTACCCACAAAACTTCATTCGATGCCCCCTCCAAGATATCATCTCTCCTTACTGCAGTAACTGACTCCTTAACTAATAATGCAATGCCTCCTCCTCTTTTACCCCTTCCCCTGTCTCGCCTGAAGATTCTATATCCCGGAATGTTGAACTGCCAATCCTGCCCCTCCCTCAACCATGTCTCTGTGATGGCTACTATATCACAATTCCACGTGTCAATCCTCACACTTAACTCATCCGTTTTACCTATAATACTCCTGGCATTAAAGTAGAAGCCTTTCCTTGCCAGCCTTTCCTTACTCACTTGAAACTTAATGCAGCTGTACTCCCTCTGACTTGATTGTTTTACTGTATTATGATGTGTCCCTATTCTGCTAACTTTCTGTGTCCCCTCCCCCTGCCGAATTAGTTTAAACTCCTCCCAACAGTACTAGCAAACCCGCCTGCAAGGATGTTAGTCCCACTCTGGTTCAGATGTTGACCATCCCGCTTGTACAGGTCCCACCTTCCCCAGAAACGGTCCCAGTGATCCAGGAATCTAAAACCCTCCCTCCTGCACCAACTCTTAAGGCACGTATTCATCTGTGCTATTCTCCTATTTCTGAGCTCGCTAGCACATGGCACTGGGAGTAATCCAGAGATTACAACCTGAGAGGTCTTGCTTTTTAGTCTACTGCCTAACTCCCTGAATTATTGATGCAAGACCTCACCCCTCTTTCTACCTATGTCATTGGTAACAACATGTACTATGACCTCTGCCTTATCACCCTCCCCCTTCAGGATGCCCTGCAGCCATTCAGTGACATCCCGGACTCTGGCACCAGGGAGGAAACACACCATCCTGGAGTCACGTTGACGGCCACAGTAGCGCCTATCTGTTCCCCTGAATATAGAATCCCCTATTACTATTGCTCTTCCTCTCTCCTTCCCCTCCTGTACAGACAGGCTGCTTGTGGTGCCAGAAGCTTGGCTCTGTCCACACTCCCTGGAGGGGAGCCTCATCAGCCTCCAAAATGGAATACCGATTTGCGAGCGGGACCCCAGGGGACTCCTGAGCTACCTGCCTGTTTCTCTTGGACTGCCTGGTGGGCACCCATTCCCTTCCTATCCTGTCCCCATTCTGTGTATCTCCGCAGGTCCACTCTCTGACTGCTTTTCTCGCAGGTGGTGTTGATTTGATATTTGTGAGCTCCCTTTAAGACCAGGTTTTCTTTTTGCAGTATCCCTTTAAGGAGGTGGCTCTTATTTTGTCCCACGTTATGTTAATTTAGTTTAATTGGTTTATTCAAAAGAGTAAAACAAGAGTGACTCAGTAGCACTACTACTGACCGAGCTGGCTGTATCCTGAAGGACATACCTACCAGACTGAGCCTGCAAGAGATGGTGAGAGAACCAACAAGACAGGAAAAGCTACTGGACTTCATTCTCGCCAATCTGCTTGTTGCAAATGCACCTGTTCCTAGTGGTATTAGCAGGAGTGAGCACTGCACAGACTTTGGGAAGACAAAGTTCTTATCACTCTGAAGCCATGCTCTATCATGTTGTGTGGCACTACCATTGTGCTAAATAGGACAGGCTCAACAGATCGAGTAGCTCAAATTGAGATATTCATGAGGTGCTGTGAGCCATTGGCAGCCGCATAATTTTACTCCACCACATTCTGTAACCTCATGGCCCAGCAAATCCGTCACTCTACCATGAAGCAAGGGGACTAACCCTAGTTCAATGAGGAGTATTGGAGAGCATGTCAAAAGCAGCACCAGGAATACTTGAAAATGTGGTGCCAACCCAGTGAAGCTACAACCCAGGACTGCATACATGCTAAACTGCGGAATCAACATGCCAAAGACAGAACTAATTGACCTGACAACTAACAGATCATATCAAAAGTTTGTAGTCCTGCATATCCAGTTATGGATGATGGTGGACCATTAAACAACTAACAGGAGTAGGCGGAATCTCCACAAACATCCCCATCCTCAATAACGGGGGAGCCCCAAACATCAATGCAAAAAACGAGGCTGAAGTGTTTTGCAACCATCATCAGCCGGAAGTACCAAGTGGATGATCCATCTCAGTCTCTTACTGAGGTCCCAGCATCACAGAAACTAATCTTCAGCAAATTAGATCCACCGAGTGCACTGGATACAGGAAAGGCTATGGATGCCAAGAATATCTTGGCTGTAGTACTGAAGACTTGTGTTTTAGAACTAGCCACACCTCTAGCCAGGCTATTCCAGTGCTGCTACAACACAGGCATCGATCCGACAAAGTGGAAAATTGCCCAGGTATGTCCTGCCCCCCAGAAAAAACAAGTCAAATCCAACCTGGCCAGTTACTGCTATCAGTCTGCTCTCGATCATCAACCAAGTGTTGGAGGTGTTGTCGACATTGCTATCAAGTAGCTCTTGCTATCTAATAACCAGATTATACTGTGTATGAGTTCCACCAGGATCACTTAGCTTGCAACCTGATTACAGCCTTGGTCCAAGCAGGGACAAAAGAGCTGAATTCCAGAGGGGAAGTGAGAGTGACTGCCTTGAACATATTTAACCGAATGTGGCATCAAGGAGAATTGAAATCCACAGGAATCAGAGTGAAAACTCCCCACTGGTTGGAGTCAAACCTAGAACAAAGGGAGATGGTTGTGATTGTTGGAGGCCAATCATCAGTTTGATTGGCACCCCATTCATTACCTTAAATATTCCCTCACTCCAGTATTGGCACACCATGCATTGCAGCAACTCGACAAGGCATCTTATAACATCAGGCACCTAGAAGGACAAGAGTAGCAAGTGCATGAGAACACCACCACCTTCAAGTTCCCATCCAAGTCACACACCATCCTGATTTGAAAATGTATCACCATACCTCCATTGCCACTGAGTCAAAACCCTGGAGCTCCCTCCCGAACAGCACTGTGGATCTGCTTACGCCACATGAACTGCAGCGGTTTCAGAAGGTGGGTCAGCTCACTTTGAAGGGCAATTAGGGGTGGGTAATAAATCTGGCCTTGAGTGAATAAAAAAGGACTAATCCTGGCAGCTGGCTGGTCTGTGCGGCTCAGTGCCCCAGTGGACTGTACATTTGTTGAGCATTTTCCAGGTAGTAATTGAAACTAGAATTGTTCCCACTTGGAGAGAGAGTGTGCTGTGTATTTCACATGTAAATCTGCTGGTGTGATTTATACATGAATTGTAATTTGTGTCTATATTTCAAAGTAGCAACTCTGGCTGGATATTTATACTGAAGACAGGAGTTAAAGGGACAGTATTTGCCTGGAAAATACAGGTGACATTGTTCCCTAAGTACTGTGATGGTGCAGGGATTTGGTAGAAATATTGTATTGATTTGTGAAACTGCAATGTTAGTAACAGACTGAGAAGTGTGCAAAAAGGAACTGCCGGGATTGGTTGCATAGTTAAAAGGGAACTTTCCTGTGACAGAATATCAAAAGTGTTTCAGGGAAAAACTTACTTCACCCCAGATGGGACTTGAACCCACAATCCCTGGCTTAGGAGGCCAGTGCCTTATCCATTAGGCCACTGGGGCTATAAGCTTCAGCCCTTTGTCTCTTTGTAATCAATGTCAAATTTGAATTTTTTTTTAGTGGGCCAGACTTTTTTTTGCACACAACCACATTATTTAATGCCAAAGATCCCAGAAATAACCTGACAGGATCAGTCTTGCTGTTGTCTATCAGCGATCGGTACAGTTGATTACTGGGCAAAATGTTGATGGAATGTAAAAACAAGTGGCTTTACAGAGGTTTCTTTCCTTGCTCTGGCTCGAAGTTCAGTCATATACAAGACAGCAACATGACTGAAGCAACTTGATTTCTGTGTTTTTCACAATGAGGACAGAGAATAAAGATTAATCTCATCCCAGATGGGACTTAACCTTACAAACATCTGCCTCTTAAAGGCAATGCCTTATCCATTAGGCTACAGGAGCACAACATCATCTTATATGCACTTGGTGCTTGCTCTAGATTCTTTCTAAATTCCTCCTGTTCCTGTAGCCACTCACTTCATTTTCTGCAGCATATCTCTCAATTCCAAACACTTTAGCGGCGATTGGTAGCAATTTGAAGATGTTGGATTTCCTGAAGCTGTTTGCTCAATGATATATTTTACCTTCTTGTGCACGTCACTGCCTATCATTGGGAAATAATTTATAAAGTTTCATTAAGCAGGCTTCGACATGCACTGCTACATTGATTAGTTTTCTACTGCTGGATATGTGCTCTCACTTATAATGGACTGTGATATTTGGTAACAGCTGTTGCTAGGCCCAGGACTGCATCAGAGATTTGCAAGCATTCGAAAAAAGCACAGGACAATGATGTTGATCATCATCAAACACATCATTCCGTCACTCCCATGTCCTGGAGGTGAAGCTGACAGGAACTGTCAGGATTGGTTGATAAAGACATCACTGAGAGGCTATAAAATATTTAGAAGGGGGAGGGGACATTGTGGTGGACATGGAAATCAATAACATAAGATGTTGATGATGTTGAGATATTGCAATCGGAGATTCAGGAGCTCAGTAGAAATTTAAAGAGCATGGTCTCAAAGGTAGTAATTTCTGGATTACTCCCAGTGTCATGTGCTAGTGAATCTGGAGCAGTCAGACAAGACAGGTTTAACATGTAGCCTGCAAAAGGGAGGACTTCAGATTCTTGGATATTGGAACCAATTCTGGGCATGAGGGACCTGTTCAGGATAGATGACTTTCACCTCAACAGAGCAGGAGCGAATTCCTTGCAGGAAGTTTAAATAGTACCATTGGTGAAGGTTTACACTAATTTGGCTGGGAATGGGTGGGCACCAGGATGAAGCATTAGAGATGGAAACAATGTCCAAAGTGTATTGGGAGAGAGAACTTTCACCAGAGTAAAGAGTATTTCAGAAATGGGAGGAGTCATACTGGAAGAAAGTATGACACAGTCTAAGATAGTGCATTTACGTACATTCACTTCAAACCTGAATGTGGTAAATAAGCTTGATGATCTACAATTACAAGTCACTGTATGGCACTATGATATAGGGACCTGGCTCCAAAATTTGGAAATGTAACGGGGAGAAGAAACTTCAGGAGGACACTGACAGACCAGTGAAATGGACAGACACATTGCAGATCAAGTTTAATGTAGAGAAGTGTGAAGTGATACATTTTGGTAAGATGAATGAAGTGAGGCAATATAAAACTAAACAGAACAATTATAAAGGGTTTGCAGGAGCGGATGGATTTGGGGGTGTACATACACAAATCTTAAGGTGGCCGGACAAGTTCAGAAGGCTGTTTAAAAAGCAAATGGGATCCTTGGCTTTATTAATAGAGGCATAGAGTATAAAAGCAAGGAAGTAACGCTAAACCTTTATAAAACATTTTATAGGCCTCAGTTAGAGCTGTGTTCAATTTTGACATTGCAATTTAGGAAGAATATCAAGGCCTGCGAGAGAATCATAGAATCACAGTGCAGAAGAGGCCCTTCAGCCCATTGAGTCTGCACCAACACGTGGGAAACACCTCACCTACCTAATCCCATTTACCAACAAAACAAACTAGGTAAGCTGGGGTACTCTTAGAGCAGACAGGTAAAGAGGAGATCTGAGAGATTCAAAATTACAAATAGTTTCGACAGAGAAAATCAGGGGAAACTTTTTCCAGTAAAAGAAGAATTGATAATGAGAGGACACAAAATGAGATTGGCAAAAGAACATGAGGAAACAATTCTTTACACAGCAGGTTGTCTTGATCTGAAGCAGAAAGGGGAGATTGAACAGTCACAGTCAGAAGGGAATTGGATAATAAGTTGCAGCAGGAAGTTTACAGGGTTAGGATGAAAGAGCAGAGGAAAGATACTAATTGGATAGTTCAACAACAGTGCCAGCAGAGGAAAAATGAACAGAATTGACCTTCTTCTATGCTGTATCAATTCTGAAAGGAAATCTATCTGACTGCCTGATTCTGTGACAGCATTTATAGAATGTGGCTTTTCATTAGTTTTTGGCCAAAATATGCTTTGCCTGAGGTGGAACTTCAACCTACAACCCTTGATTTAGAAGGCCGGTGCCTTATCCCTCAGAATATGCAATGTTAGAAAAGTAAGTGCCTTGCAGAGGTTTCCTTGTTTGTCCTGGCTCGATTTTTCAATGATTTACAAGACAGCACATTGACTGAAGCTAGTTGATCTCTGTGGATATTCACGCAAACACTTCAGAATCGTATTCATACTCAATGAATTCTGGCCTCGGCATGATGCTGAACTCTTCTTCCGCCGCCTTCGTCTCCGTGCTCACTTCTTTGGGCAGGAGTTCTCTCCCCCGTTCTACGGATCCTTTTACCCACCTCCAGTATTCTCCCTCCACCTGGACCCCTCCCTCTGGATTCTTACCTGCTCTTGATCTTTTCATTGAGAACTGTCGGCGTGACATCAGTCGTCTCAATTTCTCTGCTCCTCTACCCACTCTAACCTGTCTCTCTCTGAACTTGCCGCACTCTGTTCTCTCAGGTCCAACCCTGACTTTGTTATCAAACCTGCTGACAAGGGTGGTGCTGTTGTTGTCTGGCGCACTGACCTCTATCTCACACAAGCTGAGCGCCAACTCTCAGACACTTCCTTCTACCTCCCCCTGGACCATGACGCCACCACTGAACATCAAGCCATTGTTTCCAGGACTGTCACTGACCTCATCTCCTCAGATCTTCCCTCCACAGCTTCCAACCTCATAGTCTCCCAACCTCGGACGGTCCGCTTCTACCTCCTACCCAAAATCCACAAACAGGGCTGTCCTGGTAGACCGATCGTGTCAGCCTGTTCCTGCCCCACGGAACTCATTTCTTCATATCTTGACTCCGTTCTCTCTCCCCTTGTCCAGTCTCTTCACACCTACAACTGCGATTCCTCTGATGCCCTAAGTCATATCAACAATTTCCAGTTCCCTTGCCCCAACCGCCTCCTCTTCACCATGGATGTCCAATCCCTCTACACCTCCATCCCCCACCAGGATAGTCTTAGGGCTCTCCGCTTCTTCCTCGAACAGAGGCCCGAACAATCCCCATCCACCACTACTCTCCTCCGTCTGGCTGAACTTGTTCTCTCACTGAACAATTTCTCGTTTAACTTATCTCACTTCCTCCAAATAAAAGGTGTGGCTATGGGTACCTGCCTCGGTCCCAGTTATGCCTGTCTCTTAATGGGTTATGTGGAACATTCTTGTTCCAGTCCTACTCAGGCCCCCTCCCACAACTCTTTTATCAGTACATCGATGATTACTTCGGTGCCGCTTCATGCTCTCGTCTGGACCTGGAAATTTTTTTATCAATTTTGCTTCCAATTTCCACCCCTCACATGGTCCATCTCTGACACTTCCCTTCCCTTCCTTGACCTCTCTGTCTCGATTTCTGATGATAGACTGTCCACCAATATTCTCTACAAACTCACCAACTACAGTTCCTCACACCTTGCTTCCTATAAAGACTCCATCCCATTCTCTCAGTTCCTTTGCCTCCGTCACATCTGTTCCAATGATGCCACTTTCCAAAACGACGCTTCTGACATGTCTTCCTTCTTCCTTAACCGAGGTTTCCCACCCACTGTGGTTGACAGGGCCCTCAACCATGTCCGACCCATCTCCCACGCCTCTGCCCTCACACCTTCCTCTCCCTCCCAGAACCATGATATGGTCCCCTTTGCCCTCACTTTTCACCCCACCAGCCTCCGTATTCAAAGGATCATCCTCTGCCATTTCCACCAACTCCAGCAGGATGTCACCACCAAACACATCTTCCCTTCACCCCCTCCTGTCAGCATTCCGTAGGGACCGTTCCCTCTGGGACACCCTGGCCCACTCCTGCATCATCTCTAACACCTCATCTCCCTCCAACAGCACATTCCCATGCAATCACAGAAGGTGCAACACCTGCCCCTTTATTTCCCCTCTCCTCACCGTCCAAGGGTCCAAACACTGCTTTCAGGTGAAGCAGCATTTCATTTGCACTTCCCTCAATTTAGTCTACTGCATTCGCTGCTCCCAATGTGGTTTCCTCTACATTGGAGAGACCAAACGCAGACTGGGTGACCGCTTTGCGGAACACCTTCAGTCTGTCCGCAAGCATGACCCAGACCTTCCTGTCGCTTGTCATTTCAACACACCACCCTGCTCTCATGCCCACATGTCCGTCCTTGGCCTGCTGCATTGTTCCAGTGAAGCACAACGCAAACTGGAGGAACAGCATCTCACCTTCCGATTAGGCACTTTACTGCTTTCCGTGTGCATGCACGAAAGAGCACAGGCCCCGACTCAGGGAAACCCCCCCCCCAGCCCGCACAGGGAACTCTCAGCTGGGCGGGTCTTAATTGGCCCACCCACATAAACTGGCAGTGTGGACCCGATTGGGTTCGTGCCTGCCCCCGCACAACACCCCTGATGGGGGGAAAATTCTCCCCTTGATAACGCATCTGCGAACAGATTCTCTCTTCCAGCAACACGTATAACCCGTAGATTAAATGGTTGTAATAATAAACTCCACCTAAAAAACCTTGCAATTTGTCTTCAAAGGATTATGGTCTGTATAAATAATTATTTCTGATGAATTGTTTGCACCATAAATTTCAAAATGCTGCAAAGCTAACACCAAACCCAAAGTCTCTTTTTTGATCATTGAATATCTTCTCTATTATACATTCAGCTTCTGTGAAAAATATCCTATCGGTCTTTCAATTCCAGTGTCATCTTCTTGTAACAGTGCAGCCCCAATGTCTATATCGCTTGTGTCAATGGCCAATTTAAATTGTTTGACATAATTGGGTACTGCCAAAACTTGTGTTGTAGTTAATACAGTTTTCAAACTGTTAAATGACTTCTGACACTCCAGTGTCCATTGAAACTTCTTGTTCTTTTTTAATAGTTCAGTCAGTGGAGCAAACACATGGCTAAAATTTGGTACAAATTTCCGGTAAAACCCACTCATTCCCAGGAATCACAAAACTTCTCGTTTTGTTGTAGGCGCTGGGGAATCCATGATAGCCTTGATTTTCGCATCTCTCGGAGCCACTTTACCATGTCCAATGGTATGGCCTAGATATGTATCTTGTGCTTTTGCAAGTTCACTCTTAGCCAAGTTTATCACCAAATTATCTTCTTGTGGTCAAGTAAATAATTCTTCCAGATGCTGTAAATGCTCCTCCCACGTCTGACTGAAAAATATTCTATCATCAATATAAACAGCATTATTGCTTAGATCCGCAATTACTTTTTTTGTCAGCCTTTGAAATGTTGCAGGTGCATTCTTCATATCAAATGGCATGACTTTAGACTGATATGGTCCACTTGGCATTACAAAAGCTGATATCTCCTTTGCTCTCTCCGACAATGGTACCTGCCAATATCCTTTTAGCAAGTTAATCTTTGTGATAAATTTCGATTGTCCCACTTTCTCAATGCAATCCTCCAACTGTGGTATCAGATATGAATCCGCTTTTGCCACCGCACTCACCTTTCGATAGTCCACACACAGTCTTTATGTTCCATCCGGTTTCGGTACCAGTACAACAGGCGAACTCCAGTTACTCCAACTCTCTCTCTCACACACACTCCCCTCTCTCTCACACACACACTCACACTCACCACTCTCTCTCTCACACACACACACACTCACCACTCTCACACACACACACACTCACCACTCTCTCTCACACACACACACACTCACCACTCTCTCACACACACACACACTCCCCTCTCTCTCACACACACACTTACCACTCTCTCTCACACAGACACTCCCCTCTCTCTCACACACACTCCCCTCTCTCTCTCACACACACTCACACTCACCACTCTCTCTCTCACACTCACCACTCTCTCTCTCACACTCACACTCACCACTCTCTCTCACACACACACTCACACTCACCACTCTCTCTCACACACACACTCACCACTTTCTCTTACACACACACACTCCCCTCTCTCTCACACACACACTCACCACTCTCACACACACACACTCACCACTCTCTCTCACACAGACACTCCCCTCTCTCTCACACACACTCCCCTCTCTCTCACACACACACTCACCACTCTCACACACACACACACTCACCACTCTCTCTCACACACACTCCCCTCTCTCTTTCACACACACTCACACTCACCACTCTCTCACACACACACTCCTCTCTCTCTCACACACACACACACCACTCACACACACACACACACACACTCACCACTCTCTCTCACACAGACACTCCCCTCTCTCACACACACACTCCCCTCTCTCTCACACACACACACTCCCCTCTCTCTCACACACACACACTCCCCTCTCTCTCACACACACACTCCCCTCTCTCACACACACACACTCCCCTCTCTCACACACACTCCCCTCTCTCTCGCACACACACACACTCACCACTCTCTCTCACACTCACACTCCCCTCTCTTTCACACACACACTCACCACTCTCTCTCTTACACACACTCCCCTCTCTCTCACACACACACTCACACTCACCACTCTCTCTCACACGCACACTCCCCCCTCTCTCACACACACACTCCCCTCTCTCACACACACACACACACTCACACTCCCCCCTCTCTCACACACACACTGCCCTCTCTCTCACACACACACACTCACACTCACCACTCTCTCTCACACACACACTCCCCTCTCTCTCTCTCACACACACACACTCCCCTCTCTCTCACACACACACACTCACAATCACCACTCTCACACACACACTCCCCTCTCTCACACACACACTCACCACTCTCTCTCACACTCACACTCCCCTCTCTCTCACACACTCACACTCACCACTCTCTCTCTTACACACACTCCCCTCTCTCTCACACACACACTCCCCTCTCTCTCATACACACACACTCACCACTCTCTCTCACACTCACACACTCACCACTCTCTCTCTTACACACACTCCCCTCTCTCTCACACACACACTCCCCTCTCTCTCATACACATACACTCACCACTCTCTCTCACACACACACTCACCACTCTCTCTCTCACACACACTCCCCTCTCTCTCACACACACACTCACACTCACCACTCTCTCTCTTACACACACTCCCCCCTCTCTCTCACACACACTCACACTCACCACTCTCTGTCTCACACACACACACACACTCACCACTCTCACACACACACACTCACCACTCTCTCACACACACACACTCACACTCACCACTCTCTCTCACACACACACACTCCCCTCTCTCTCACACACACACTCACCACTCTCACACACACTCACACTCACCACTCTCTCTCACACACTCACACTCACCACTCTCTCTCACACACACTCACCACTCTCTCTCACACACACACTCACCACTTTCTCTCACACACACTCACTCCCCTCTCTCTCACACACACACTCACCACTCTCACACACACGCACTCACCACTCTCTCTCACACAGACACTCCCCTCTCTCACACACACACTCCCCTCTCTCTCACACACACACTCACCACTCTCTCACACACACACTCCCCTCTCTCTTTCACACACACTCACACTCACCACTCTCTCTCACACACACACTCCCCTCTCTCTCACACACACACTCCCCTCTCTCTCACACACACACTCCCCTCTCTCTCACACACACACTCCCCTCTCTCTCACACACACACTCCCCCCTCTCTCACACACACACTCCCCTCTCTCTCTCTCACACACACACACTCACCACTCTCTCACACACACGCTCTCCTCTCTCACACACACGCTCCCCTCTCTCACACACACACTCCCCTCTCTCACACACACACACTCCCCCCTCTCTCACACACACACTCCCCTCTCTCACACACACTCACACTCCCCCCTCTCTCACACACACACTCACCACTCTCTCTCAC